>NW_027275274.1:0-63306 GCF_030028105.1 Mobula birostris
GGTTGGACATGGCATCAAAGATTATGGAAAGAAGGCCGAGAACTAGGGTTGAGGAGGAGATTTTAAAAAAGGATCAGTTGTGATCAAATGGGGGAACAGCCTTGATGGACCAGATGGCTTAATTCTGTTTCTTTGTCTTATGGACTTATGGATCTGGAATAAGAATAATACACGTAACTCGTACAAATCCCATGCACAAACTGCACTGTGGCTTTGGAGAGAAAATTCTCAAATTGCCTTGTAATTCATCACAGTCCATGGCACAGAGATAGACCTGTACCACAGTGTTGTACACTGACAGACCCATCCCCAGTGCTACTGTTCAGTAGTGTTATACAGTGACAGGCCCATCGCAACTAGTACTGTACCACAGTGTTGTACCGTAACAGACCACTCCCCACTGGTACTATACCCCACTGTTGTACAGTGATAGACTTGTCTCCACTGGTACTGCACCCGTGTTGTACAGTGACAGATATCCCCACTGGTACTGTACCCCAGTGTTGTACAGTGACAGACCTTACTGCTACTCTGCCAATATGTTGTACAGTTGCAGGCCCCATCAGCACTGGTACTGTACCCCAGTGTTGTACAGTGACAGACCCATCCCCACTGGTACTGTACCCCTGTGTTGTACAGTGACAGACCCATCCCCACTGGTACTGTACCCAGTGTTGTACAGTGACAGACCCATGCCCAGTGCTACTGTACCCCAGTGTTATACAGTGACAGATGCATCCCCTACGGGCACTGTACCCCAGTGTTATACCGTGACAGACCCATCCCCACTGGTACTGTACCCCAGTGTTATACAGTGACAGACCCATCCCCACTGTTACTGTACCCCTGTGTTATACAGTGACAGACCCATCCCCACTGTTACTGTGCCGCAGTGTTGTACAGTGACAGACCCATCCCCACTGGTACTGTACCCCTGTGTTGTACAGTGACAGACCCATCCCCACTGGTACTGTACCCCTGTGTTATACAGTGACAGACCCATCCCCACTGGTACTGTACCCTGTGTTGTACCGTGACAGACCCATCCCCACTGGTACTGTACCCCAGTGTTGTACAGTGACAGACCCATCCCCACTGGTACTGTACCCCAGTGTTGTACAGTGACAGACCCATCCCCACTGGTACTGTACCCCAGTGTTGTACAGTGACAGACCCATCCCCACTGGTACTGTACCCAGTGTTGTACAGTGACAGACCCATCCCCACTGGTACTGTACCCAGTGTTGTACAGTGACAGACCCATCCCCACTGGTACTGTACCCCTGTGTTGTACAGTGACAGACCCATCCCCACTGGTACTGTACCCCAGTGTTGTACAGTGACAGACCCATCCCCACTGGTACTGTACCCAGTGTTGTACAGTGACAGACCCATCCCCACTGGTACTGTACCCCTGTGTTATACAGTGACAGACCCATCCCCACTGGTACTGTACCCCTGTGTTATACCGTGACAGACCCATCCCCACTGGTACTGTACCCCAGTGTTGTACAGTGACAGACCCATCCCCACTGGTACTGTACCCCAGTGTTGTACCGTGACAGACCCATCCCCACTGGTACTGTACCCCAGTGTTGTACAGTGACAGACCCATCCCCACTGGTACTGTACCCCTGTGTTGTACAGTGACAGACCCATCCCCACTGGTACTGTACCCCTGTGTTATACAGTGACAGACCCATCCCCACTGGTACTGTACCCCTGTGTTGTACAGTGACAGACCTTTCCCCTCTGGTACTGTACCCCAGTGTTGTACAGTGACAGACCCATCCCCACTGGTACTGTACCCAGTGTTGTACAGTGACAGACCCATCCCCACTGGTACTGTACCCAGTGTTGTACAGTGACAGACCCATCCCCACTGGTACTGTACCCCAGTGTTGTACAGTGACAGACCCATCCCCACTGGTACTGTACTCCAGTGTTGTACAGTGACAGACCCATCCCCACTGGTACTGTACCCCTGTGTTATACCGTGACAGACCCATCCACACTGGTACTGTACTCCAGTGTTGTACAGTGACAGACCCTTCCCCACTGGTACTGTACCCCAGTGTTGTACAGTGACAGACCCATCCCCACTGGTACTGTACCCCAGTGTTGTACAGTGACAGACCCATCCCCACTGGTACTGTACCCCTGTGTTATACAGTGACAGACCCATCCGCACTGGTACTGTACCCCAGTGTTATACAGTGACAGACCCATCCCCACTGGTACTGTACCCCTGTGTTATACAGTGACAGACCCATCCCCACTGGTACTGTACCCCTGTGTTATACAGTGACAGACCCATCCCCACTGGTACTGTACCCCTGTGTTATACCGTGACAGACCCATCCCCACTGGTACTGTACCCCAGTGTTGTACAGTGACAGACCCATCCCCACTGGTACTGTACCCCAGTGTTATACAGTGACAGACCCATCCCCACTGGTACTGTACCCCTGTGTTATACAGTGACAGACCCACCCCCACTGGTACTGTACCCCAGTGTTGTACAGTGACAGACCCATCCCCACTGGTACTGTACCCCTGTGTTATACCGTGACAGACCCATCCACACTGGTACTGTACTCCAGTGTTGTACAGTGACAGATGCATCCCCCACTGGTACTGTACCCCAGACTTGTACAGTGACAGACCCATCCCCACTGGTACTGTACCCCAGTGTTGTACAGTGACAGACCCATCCCCACTGGTACTGTACCCCAGACTTGTACAGTGACAGACCCATCCCCACTGGTACTGTACCCCAGTGTTGTACAGTGACAGACCCATCCCCACTGGTACTGTACCCCAGTGTTATACAGTGACAGACCCATCCCCACTGGTACTGTACCCCAGTGTTGTACAGTGACAGACCCATCCCCACTGGTACTGTACCCCAGTGTTGTACAGTGACAGACCCATCCCCACTGGTACTGTACCCAGTGTTGTACAGTGACAGACCCATCAGCACTGGTACTGTACCCCAGTGTTGTACAGTGACAGACCCATCAGCACTGGTACTGTACCCCAGTGTTATACCGTGACAGACCCATCCCCACTGGTACTGTACCCCAGTGTTGTACAGTGACAGACCCATCCCCACTGGTACTGTACCCCAGTGTTGTACAGTGACAGACCCATCCCCACTGGTACTGTACCCCAGTGTTGTACAGTGACAGACCCATCCCCACTGGTACTGTACCCCTGTGTTGTACAGTGACAGACCCATCCCCACTGGTACTGTACCCCTGTGTTGTACAGTGACAGACCCATCCCCACTGGTACTGTACCCCAGTGTTATACAGTGACAGACCCATCCCCACTGGTACTGTACTCCAGTGTTGTACAGTGACAGACCCATCCCCACTGGTACTGTACCCCTGTGTTGTACAGTGACAGACCCATCCCCACTGGTACTGTACCCCTGTGTTGTACAGTGACAGACCCATCCCCACTGGTACTGTACCCCAGTGTTGTACAGTGACAGACCCATCCCCACTGGTACTGTACCCTGTGTTGTACAGTGACAGACCCATCAGCACTGGTACTGTACCCCAGTGTTGTACAGTGACAGACCCATCCCCACTGGTACTGTACCCCAGTGTTGTACAGTGACAGACCCATCCCCACTGGTACTGTACCCCTGTGTTGTACAGTGACAGACCCATCCCCACTGGTACTGTACCCCTGTGTTGTACAGTGACAGACCCATCCCCACTGGTACTGTACCCCAGTGTTATACAGTGACAGACCCATCCCCACTGTTACTGTACCCCTGTGTTATACAGTGACAGACCCATCCCCACTGTTACTGTGCCGCAGTGTTGTACAGTGACAGACCCATCCCCACTGGTACTGTACCCCAGTGTTATACAGTGACAGACCCATCCCCACTGTTACTGTGCCCCAGTGTTATACAGTGACAGACCCATCCCCACTGTTACTGTGCCGCAGTGTTGTACAGTGACAGACCCATCCCCACTGGTACTGTACCCCAGTGTTATACAGTGACAGACCCATCCCCACTGGTACTGTACCCCTGTGTTGTACAGTGACAGACCCATCCCCACTGGTACTGTACCCCTGTGTTATACAGTGACAGACCCATCCCCACTGGTACTGTACTCCAGTGTTGTACAGTGACAGACCCATCCCACTGTTACTGTGCCCCAGTGTTATACAGTGACAGACCCATCCCCACTGTTACTGTGCCCCAGTGTTGTACAGTGACAGACCCATCCCACCTGTAGTGCACCTGTGTTGTGCAGCGACAGACACACCCCCACTGGTACTGTGTATCAGTGTTATACAGTGACAGACATGTCCCCACTGGTACTGTATCCCAAATATATAAGATTATTAAGGAATTGGACACACTATTGGTAGGAAACGTGTTCCCGATGTTGGAGGAGTCCAGAACCAGAGGCCACAGTTTACGAATAAGGGGTAGACAATTTAGAACAGAGTTGAGGAAAAGCTTCTTCACACAGAGGGTTGTGGTTCTGTGGAATGCTCTGCCCCAGAAGGCAGTGGAGGCCAATTCTCTGGACTCTTTCAAGAAAGAGTTAGAGCTCTTATAGATAGCGGAGTGAAGGGATATGGGGAGAAGGCAGGAACGGGGTACTGAATGTGGATGATTAACCATGATCACAGTGAATGGTGGTGCTGGCTCGAAGGGCTGAATGGTCTACTCCTGCACCTATTGTCTATCCCAGTGTTAGACCGTGACAGACATGTCCCCACTGGTACTGTATCCCAGTTTTATATATAACCATATAACAATTACAGCATGGAAACAGGCCATCTCAGCCCTTCTAGTCCATGCCGAACTCTTACTCTCACCTAGTCCCACCAACCTGCACTCAGCCCATAACCCTCCATTCCTTTCCTGTCCATATATCTATCCAATTTAACTTTAAACAACAACATCGCGAGACACTGTCCTCCAATCTGACACACAGTTATCCACCACTGTATCCCAGTGATAGACAAAGACAGACCCATCCCCAGTAGTACTGTATCTCAGTGTTATACCGTGACTGACCCGGCCCGACTGGTACTGTATCCCGATGTTATACAGTGACAGACACATTCCCACTGGTACTGTACCCCAGTGTTGTACAGTGACAGACCCATCAGCACTGGTACTGTACCCCAGTGTTATACAGTGACAGACCCATCCCCACTGGTACTGTACCCCAGTGTCATACAGTGACAGACCCAACCCCCACTGGTACTGTACCCCAGTGTTGTGCAGTGACAGACACGTTACCACTGGTATTGTATCTCGGTGTTATACAGTGACAGACACGTCCCCACTGGTACTGTACCCCAGTGTTGTACAGTGACAGACCCATCCCCACTGGTACTGTACCCCAGTGTTGTACAGTGACAAACCCATCCCCACTGTTACTGTACCCCAGTGTTATACAGTGTCAGACCCATCCCCACTGGTACTGTACCCCAGTGTTGTACAGTGACAGACCATCCCCACTGGTACTGTACCCCTGTGTTGTACCGTGACAGACCCATCCCCACTGGTACTGTACCCCTCTGTTGTACAGTGACAGACCCATCCCCACTGGTACTGTACCCCTGTGTTATACCGTGACAGACCCATCCCCACTGGTACTGTACCCCTGTGTTGTACAGTGACAGACCCATCCCCACTGGTACTGTACCCAGTGTTGTACAGTGACAGACCCATCAGCACTGGTACTGTACCCCAGTGTTGTACAGTGACAGACCCATCCCCACTGGTACTGTACCCCAGTGTTGTACAGTGACAGACCCATCCCCACTGGTACTGTACCCCAGTGTTATATCGTGACAGACCCATCCCCACTGGTACTGTACCCCTGTGTTATACCGTGACAGACCCATCCCCACTGGTACTGTACCCCAGAGTTGTACAGTGACAGACCCATCCCCACTGGTACTGTACCCCAGTGTGGTACAGTGACAGACCCATCCCCACTGGTACTGTACCCCTGTGTTATACCGTGACAGACCCATCCCCACTGGTACTGTACCCCTGTGTTGTACAGTGACAGACCCATCCCCACTGGTACTGTACCCCAGTGTTGTACAGTGACAGACCCATCCCCACTGGTACTGTACCCCTGTGTTATACAGTGACAGACCCATCCCCACTGGTACTGTACCCCAGTGTTGTACAGTGACAGACCCATCCCCACTGGTACTGTACCCCTGTGTTATACCGTGACAGACCCATCCCCACTGGTACTGTACCCCAGTGTTATACCGTGACAGACCCATCCCCACTGGTACTGTACCCCAGAGTTGTACAGTGACAGACCCATCCCCACTGGTACTGTACCCCAGTGTTATACCGTGACAGACCCATCCCCACTGGTACTGTACCCCTGTGTTGTACAGTGACAGACCCATCCCCACTGGTACTGTACTCCAGTGTTGTACAGTGACAGACCCATCCCCACTGGTACTGTACCCCAGTGTTATACAGTGACAGACCCATCCCCACTGGTACTGTACCCCTGTGTTATACAGTGACAGACCTTTCCCCACTGGTACTGTACCCCAGTGTTGTACAGTGACAGACCCATCCCCACTGGTACTGTACCCCAGTGTTATACAGTGACAGACCCATCCCCACTGGTACTGTACCCCTGTGTTATACCGTGACAGACCCATCCCCACTGGTACTGTACCCCAGTGTTGTACAGTGACAGACCCATCCCCACTGGTACTGTACCCCTGTGTTATACCGTGACAGACCCATCCCCACTGGTACTGTACCCCTGTGTTATACAGTGACAGACCATCCCCACTGGTACTGTACCCCAGTGTTGTACAGTGACAGACCCATCCCCACTGGTACTGTACCCCAGTGTTGTACAGTGACAGACCCATCCCCACTGGTACTGTACCCCTGTGTTGTACAGTGACAGACCCACCCCCACTGGTACTGTACCCCTGTGTTATACCGTGACAGACCCATCCACACTGGTACTGTACCCCTGTGTTATATCGTGACAGACCCATCCCCACTGGTACTGTACCCCAGTGTTGTACAGTGACAGACCCACCCCCACTGGTACTGTACCCCTGTGTTATACCGTGACAGACCCATCCACACTGGTACTGTACCCCTGTGTTATATCGTGACAGACCCATCCCCACTGCGACTGTACCCCAGTGTTGTACAGTGACAGACCCATCCCCACTGGTACTGTACCCCAGAGTTGTACAGTGACAGACCCATCCCCACTGGTACTGTACCCCAGTGTTATACCGTGACAGACCCATCCCCACTGGTACTGTACCCCAGTGTTGTACAGTGACAGACCCATCCCCACTGGTACTGTACCCCTGTGTTGTACAGTGACAGACCCATCCCCACTGGTACTGTACCCCAGTGTTATACAGTGACAGACCCATCCCCACTGGTACTGTACCCCTGTGTTGTACCGTGACAGACCCATCCCCACTGGTACTGTACCCCAGTGTTGTACAGTGACAGACCCATCCCCACTGGTACTGTACCCCTGTGTTATACCGTGACAGACCCGTCCCCACTGGTACTGTACCCCAGTGTTGTACAGTGACAGACCCATCCCCACTGGTACTGTACCCCAGTGTTGTACAGTGACAGACCCATCCCCACTGGTACTGTACCCCTGTGTTATACCGTGACAGACCCATCCCCACTGGTACTGTACCCCAGTGTTATACCGTGACAGACCCATCCCCACTGGTACTGTACCCCAGAGTTGTACAGTGACAGACCCATCCCCACTGGTACTGTACCCCAGTGTTATACCGTGACAGACCCATCCCCACTGGTACTGTACTCCAGTGTTGTACAGTGACAGACCCATCCCCACTGGTACTGTACCCCTGTGTTATACAGTGACAGACCCATCCCCACTGGTACTGTACCCCAGTGTTGTACAGTGACAGACCCATCCCCACTGGTACTGTACCCCAGTGTTATACAGTGACAGGACCCATCCCCACTGGTACTGTACCCCTGTGTTATACCGTGACAGACCCATCCCCACTGGTACTGTACCCCTGTGTTATACAGTGACAGACCCATCCCCACTGGTACTGTACCCCAGTGTTGTACAGTGACAGACCCATCCCCACTGGTACTGTACCCAGTGTTGTACAGTGACAGACCCATCCCCACTGGTACTGTACCCCAGTGTTGTACAGTGACAGACCCATCCCCACTGGTACTGTACCCCAGTGTTGTACAGTGACAGACCCACCCCCACTGGTACTGTACCCCTGTGTTATACCGTGACAGACCCATCCCCACTGGTACTGTACCCCAGTGTTGTACAGTGACAGACCCATCCCCACTGGTACTGTACCCCAGTGTTGTACAGTGACAGACCCATCCCCACTGGTACTGTACCCCTGTGTTATACCGTGACAGACCCATCCCCACTGGTACTGTACCCTTGTGTTATACCGTGACAGACCCATCCCCACTGGTACTGTACCCCTGTGTTATACAGTGACAGACCCATCCCCACTGGTACTGTACCCCAGTGTTGTACAGTGACAGACCCATCCCCACTGGTACTGTACCCCTGTGTTATACCGTGACAGACCCATCCCCACTGGTACTGTACCCCTGTGTTATACCGTGACAGACCCATCCCCACTGGTACTGTACCCCTGTGTTGTACAGTGACAGACCCATCCCCACTGGTACTGTACCCCTGTGTTATACAGTGACAGACCCATCCCCACTGGTACTGTACCCCTGTGTTGTACAGTGACAGACCTTTCCCCTCTGGTACTGTACCCCTGTGTTGTACAGTGACAGACCCATCCACACTGGTACTGTACCCCAGTGTTATACAGTGACAGACCCATCCCCACTGGTACTGTACCCCAGTGTTGTACAGTGACAGACCCATCCCCACTGGTACCGTACCCCAGTGTTGTACAGTGACAGACCCATCCCCACTGGTACTGTACCCCTGTGTTATACAGTGACAGACCCATCCCCACTGGTACTGTACCCCTGTGTTATACCGTGACAGACCCATCCCCACTGGTACTGTACCCCAGTGTTGTACAGTGACAGACCCATCCCCACTGGTACTGTACCCCTGTGTTGTACAGTGACAGACCCATCCCCACTGGTACTGTACCCCTGTGTTATACAGTGACAGACCCATCCCCACTGGTACTGTACCCCTGTGTTGTACAGTGACAGACCTTTCCCCTCTGGTACTGTACCCCAGTGTTGTACAGTGACAGACCCATCCCCACTGGTACTGTACCCAGTGTTGTACAGTGACAGACCCATCCCCACTGGTACTGTACCCAGTGTTGTACAGTGACAGACCCATCCCCACTGGTACTGTACCCCAGTGTTGTACAGTGACAGACCCATCCCCACTGGTACTGTACTCCAGTGTTGTACAGTGACAGACCCATCCCCACTGGTACTGTACCCCTGTGTTATACCGTGACAGACCCATCCACACTGGTACTGTACTCCAGTGTTGTACAGTGACAGACCCTTCCCCACTGGTACTGTACCCCAGTGTTGTACAGTGACAGACCCATCCCCACTGGTACTGTACCCCAGTGTTGTACAGTGACAGACCCATCCCCACTGGTACTGTACCCCTGTGTTATACAGTGACAGACCCATCCGCACTGGTACTGTACCCCAGTGTTATACAGTGACAGACCCATCCCCACTGGTACTGTACCCCTGTGTTATACAGTGACAGACCCATCCCCACTGGTACTGTACCCCTGTGTTATACAGTGACAGACCCATCCCCACTGGTACTGTACCCCTGTGTTATACCGTGACAGACCCATCCCCACTGGTACTGTACCCCAGTGTTGTACAGTGACAGACCCATCCCCACTGGTACTGTACCCCAGTGTTATACAGTGACAGACCCATCCCCACTGGTACTGTACCCCTGTGTTATACAGTGACAGACCCACCCCCACTGGTACTGTACCCCAGTGTTGTACAGTGACAGACCCATCCCCACTGGTACTGTACCCCTGTGTTATACCGTGACAGACCCATCCACACTGGTACTGTACTCCAGTGTTGTACAGTGACAGATGCATCCCCCACTGGTACTGTACCCCAGACTTGTACAGTGACAGACCCATCCCCACTGGTACTGTACCCCAGTGTTGTACAGTGACAGACCCATCCCCACTGGTACTGTACCCCAGACTTGTACAGTGACAGACCCATCCCCACTGGTACTGTACCCCAGTGTTGTACAGTGACAGACCCATCCCCACTGGTACTGTACCCCAGTGTTATACAGTGACAGACCCATCCCCACTGGTACTGTACCCCAGTGTTGTACAGTGACAGACCCATCCCCACTGGTACTGTACCCCAGTGTTGTACAGTGACAGACCCATCCCCACTGGTACTGTACCCAGTGTTGTACAGTGACAGACCCATCAGCACTGGTACTGTACCCCAGTGTTGTACAGTGACAGACCCATCAGCACTGGTACTGTACCCCAGTGTTATACCGTGACAGACCCATCCCCACTGGTACTGTACCCCAGTGTTGTACAGTGACAGACCCATCCCCACTGGTACTGTACCCCAGTGTTGTACAGTGACAGACCCATCCCCACTGGTACTGTACCCCAGTGTTGTACAGTGACAGACCCATCCCCACTGGTACTGTACCCCTGTGTTGTACAGTGACAGACCCATCCCCACTGGTACTGTACCCCTGTGTTGTACAGTGACAGACCCATCCCCACTGGTACTGTACCCCAGTGTTATACAGTGACAGACCCATCCCCACTGGTACTGTACTCCAGTGTTGTACAGTGACAGACCCATCCCCACTGGTACTGTACCCCTGTGTTGTACAGTGACAGACCCATCCCCACTGGTACTGTACCCCTGTGTTGTACAGTGACAGACCCATCCCCACTGGTACTGTACCCCAGTGTTGTACAGTGACAGACCCATCCCCACTGGTACTGTACCCTGTGTTGTACAGTGACAGACCCATCAGCACTGGTACTGTACCCCAGTGTTGTACAGTGACAGACCCATCCCCACTGGTACTGTACCCCAGTGTTGTACAGTGACAGACCCATCCCCACTGGTACTGTACCCCTGTGTTGTACAGTGACAGACCCATCCCCACTGGTACTGTACCCCTGTGTTGTACAGTGACAGACCCATCCCCACTGGTACTGTACCCCAGTGTTATACAGTGACAGACCCATCCCCACTGTTACTGTACCCCTGTGTTATACAGTGACAGACCCATCCCCACTGTTACTGTGCCGCAGTGTTGTACAGTGACAGACCCATCCCCACTGGTACTGTACCCCAGTGTTATACAGTGACAGACCCATCCCCACTGTTACTGTGCCCCAGTGTTATACAGTGACAGACCCATCCCCACTGTTACTGTGCCGCAGTGTTGTACAGTGACAGACCCATCCCCACTGGTACTGTACCCCAGTGTTATACAGTGACAGACCCATCCCCACTGGTACTGTACCCCTGTGTTGTACAGTGACAGACCCATCCCCACTGGTACTGTACCCCTGTGTTATACAGTGACAGACCCATCCCCACTGGTACTGTACTCCAGTGTTGTACAGTGACAGACCCATCCCACTGTTACTGTGCCCCAGTGTTATACAGTGACAGACCCATCCCCACTGTTACTGTGCCCCAGTGTTGTACAGTGACAGACCCATCCCCACCTGTAGTGCACCTGTGTTGTGCAGCGACAGACACACCCCCACTGGTACTGTGTATCAGTGTTATACAGTGACAGACATGTCCCCACTGGTACTGTATCCCAAATATATAAGATTATTAAGGAATTGGACACACTATTGGTAGGAAACGTGTTCCCGATGTTGGAGGAGTCCAGAACCAGAGGCCACAGTTTACGAATAAGGGGTAGACAATTTAGAACAGAGTTGAGGAAAAGCTTCTTCACACAGAGGGTTGTGGTTCTGTGGAATGCTCTGCCCCAGAAGGCAGTGGAGGCCAATTCTCTGGACTCTTTCAAGAAAGAGTTAGAGCTCTTATAGATAGCGGAGTGAAGGGATATGGGGAGAAGGCAGGAACGGGGTACTGAATGTGGATGATTAACCATGATCACAGTGAATGGTGGTGCTGGCTCGAAGGGCTGAATGGTCTACTCCTGCACCTATTGTCTATCCCAGTGTTAGACCGTGACAGACATGTCCCCACTGGTACTGTATCCCAGTTTTATATATAACCATATAACAATTACAGCATGGAAACAGGCCATCTCAGCCCTTCTAGTCCATGCCGAACTCTTACTCTCACCTAGTCCCACCAACCTGCACTCAGCCCATAACCCTCCATTCCTTTCCTGTCCATATATCTATCCAATTTAACTTTAAACAACAACATCGCGAGACACTGTCCTCCAATCTGACACACAGTTATCCACCACTGTATCCCAGTGATAGACAAAGACAGACCCATCCCCAGTAGTACTGTATCTCAGTGTTATACCGTGACTGACCCGGCCCGACTGGTACTGTATCCCGATGTTATACAGTGACAGACACATTCCCACTGGTACTGTACCCCAGTGTTGTACAGTGACAGACCCATCAGCACTGGTACTGTACCCCAGTGTTATACAGTGACAGACCCATCCCCACTGGTACTGTACCCCAGTGTCATACAGTGACAGACCCAACCCCCACTGGTACTGTACCCCAGTGTTGTGCAGTGACAGACACGTTACCACTGGTATTGTATCTCGGTGTTATACAGTGACAGACACGTCCCCACTGGTACTGTACCCCAGTGTTGTACAGTGACAGACCCATCCCCACTGGTACTGTACCCCAGTGTTGTACAGTGACAAACCCATCCCCACTGTTACTGTACCCCAGTGTTATACAGTGTCAGACCCATCCCCACTGGTACTGTACCCCAGTGTTGTACAGTGACAGACCCATCCCCACTGGTACTGTACCCCTGTGTTGTACCGTGACAGACCCATCCCCACTGGTACTGTACCCCTCTGTTGTACAGTGACAGACCCATCCCCACTGGTACTGTACCCCTGTGTTATACCGTGACAGACCCATCCCCACTGGTACTGTACCCCTGTGTTGTACAGTGACAGACCCATCCCCACTGGTACTGTACCCAGTGTTGTACAGTGACAGACCCATCAGCACTGGTACTGTACCCCAGTGTTGTACAGTGACAGACCCATCCCCACTGGTACTGTACCCCAGTGTTGTACAGTGACAGACCCATCCCCACTGGTACTGTACCCCAGTGTTATATCGTGACAGACCCATCCCCACTGGTACTGTACCCCTGTGTTATACCGTGACAGACCCATCCCCACTGGTACTGTACCCCAGAGTTGTACAGTGACAGACCCATCCCCACTGGTACTGTACCCCAGTGTGGTACAGTGACAGACCCATCCCCACTGGTACTGTACCCCTGTGTTATACCGTGACAGACCCATCCCCACTGGTACTGTACCCCTGTGTTGTACAGTGACAGACCCATCCCCACTGGTACTGTACCCCAGTGTTGTACAGTGACAGACCCATCCCCACTGGTACTGTACCCCTGTGTTATACAGTGACAGACCCATCCCCACTGGTACTGTACCCCAGTGTTGTACAGTGACAGACCCATCCCCACTGGTACTGTACCCCTGTGTTGTACAGTGACAGACCCATCCCCACTGGTACTGTACCCCTGTGTTGTACCGTGACAGACCCATCCCCACTGGTACTGTACCCCTGTGTTGTTCCGTGACAGACCCATCCCCACTGGTACTGTACCCCAGTGTTATACCGTGACAGACCCATCCCCACTGGTACTGTACCCCAGAGTTGTACAGTGACAGACCCATCCCCACTGGTACTGTACCCCAGTGTTATACCGTGACAGACCCATCCCCACTGGTACTGTACCCCTGTGTTGTACAGTGACAGACCCATCCCCACTGGTACTGTACCCCAGTGTTGTACAGTGACAGACCCATCCCCACTGGTACTGTACCCCTGTGTTATACCGTGACAGACCCATCCCCACTGGTACTGTACCCCTGTGTTTCACAGTGACAGACCCATCCCCACTGGTACTGTACCCCTGAGTGGTACAGTGACAGACCCATCCCCACTGGTACTGTACCCCTGTGTTATACCGTGACAGACCCATCCCCACTGGTACTGTACCCCTGTGTTGTACAGTGACAGACCCTTCCACACTGGTACTGTACCCCTGTGTTGTACAGTGACAGACCCATCCCCACTGGTACTGTACTCCAGTGTTGTACAGTGACAGACCCATCCCCACTGGTACTGTACCCCAGTGTTATACAGTGACAGACCCATCCCCACTGGTACTGTACCCCTGTGTTATACAGTGACAGACCTTTCCCCACTGGTACTGTACCCCAGTGTTGTACAGTGACAGACCCATCCCCACTGGTACTGTACCCCAGTGTTATACAGTGACAGACCCATCCCCACTGGTACTGTACCCCTGTGTTGTACAGTGACAGACCCATCCCCACTGGTACTGTACCCCTGTGTTATACAGTGACAGACCCATCCCCACTGGTACTGTACCCCAGTGTTGTACAGTGACAGACCCATCCCCACTGGTACTGTACCCCAGTGTTGTACAGTGACAGACCCATCCCCACTGGTACTGTACCCCTGTGTTGTACAGTGACAGACCCACCCCCACTGGTACTGTACCCCTGTGTTATACCGTGACAGACCCATCCACACTGGTACTGTACCCCTGTGTTATATCGTGACAGACCCATCCCCACTGGTACTGTACCCCAGTGTTGTACAGTGACAGACCCACCCCCACTGGTACTGTACCCCTGTGTTATACCGTGACAGACCCATCCACACTGGTACTGTACCCCTGTGTTATACCGTGACAGACCCATCCCCACTGGTACTGTACCCCAGTGTTATACAGTGACAGACCCATCCCCACTGGTACTGTACCCCAGTGTTGTACAGTGACAGACCCATCCCCACTGGTACTGTACCCCTGTGTTGTACAGTGACAGACCCATCCCCACTGGTACTGTACCCCTGTGTTATATCGTGACAGACCCATCCCCACTGCGACTGTACCCCAGTGTTGTACAGTGACAGACCCATCCCCACTGGTACTGTACCCCAGAGTTGTACAGTGACAGACCCATCCCCACTGGTACTGTACCCCAGTGTTATACCGTGACAGACCCATCCCCACTGGTACTGTACCCCAGTGTTGTACAGTGACAGACCCATCCCCACTGGTACTGTACCCCTGTGTTGTACAGTGACAGACCCATCCCCACTGGTACTGTACCCCAGTGTTATACAGTGACAGACCCATCCCCACTGGTACTGTACCCCTGTGTTGTACCGTGACAGACCCATCCCCACTGGTACTGTACCCCAGTGTTGTACAGTGACAGACCCATCCCCACTGGTACTGTACCCCTGTGTTATACCGTGACAGACCCGTCCCCACTGGTACTGTACCCCAGTGTTGTACAGTGACAGACCCATCCCCACTGGTACTGTACCCCAGTGTTGTACAGTGACAGACCCATCCCCACTGGTACTGTACCCCTGTGTTATACCGTGACAGACCCATCCCCACTGGTACTGTACCCCAGTGTTATACCGTGACAGACCCATCCCCACTGGTACTGTACCCCAGAGTTGTACAGTGACAGACCCATCCCCACTGGTACTGTACCCCAGTGTTATACCGTGACAGACCCATCCCCACTGGTACTGTACTCCAGTGTTGTACAGTGACAGACCCATCCCCACTGGTACTGTACCCCTGTGTTATACAGTGACAGACCCATCCCCACTGGTACTGTACCCCAGTGTTGTACAGTGACAGACCCATCCCCACTGGTACTGTACCCCAGTGTTATACAGTGACAGACCCATCCCCACTGGTACTGTACCCCTGTGTTATACCGTGACAGACCCATCCCCACTGGTACTGTACCCCTGTGTTATACAGTGACAGACCCATCCCCACTGGTACTGTACCCCAGTGTTGTACAGTGACAGACCCATCCCCACTGGTACTGTACCCCAGTGTTGTACAGTGACAGACCCATCCCCACTGGTACTGTACCCCAGTGTTGTACAGTGACAGACCCATCCCCACTGGTACTGTACCCCAGTGTTGTACAGTGACAGACCCACCCCCACTGGTACTGTACCCCTGTGTTATACCGTGACAGACCCATCCCCACTGGTACTGTACCCCAGTGTTGTACAGTGACAGACCCATCCCCACTGGTACTGTACCCCAGTGTTGTACAGTGACAGACCCATCCCCACTGGTACTGTACCCTTGTGTTATACCGTGACAGACCCATCCCCACTGGTACTGTACCCCTGTGTTATACCGTGACAGACCCATCCCCACTGGTACTGTACCCTTGTGTTATACCGTGACAGACCCATCCCCACTGGTACTGTACCCCTGTGTTATACAGTGACAGACCCATCCCCACTGGTACTGTACCCCAGTGTTGTACAGTGACAGACCCATCCCCACTGGTACTGTACCCCTGTGTTATACCGTGACAGACCCATCCCCACTGGTACTGTACCCCTGTGTTATACCGTGACAGACCCATCCCCACTGGTACTGTACCCCTGTGTTGTACAGTGACAGACCCATCCCCACTGGTACTGTACCCCTGTGTTATACAGTGACAGACCCATCCCCACTGGTACTGTACCCCTGTGTTGTACAGTGACAGACCTTTCCCCTCTGGTACTGTACCCCTGTGTTGTACAGTGACAGACCCATCCACACTGGTACTGTACCCCAGTGTTATACAGTGACAGACCCATCCCCACTGGTACTGTACCCCAGTGTTGTACAGTGACAGACCCATCCCCACTGGTACCGTACCCCAGTGTTGTACAGTGACAGACCCATCCCCACTGGTACTGTACCCCTGTGTTATACAGTGACAGACCCATCCCCACTGGTACTGTACCCCTGTGTTATACCGTGACAGACCCATCCCCACTGGTACTGTACCCCAGTGTTGTACAGTGACAGACCCATCCCCACTGGTACTGTACCCCTGTGTTGTACAGTGACAGACCCATCCCCACTGGTACTGTACCCCTGTGTTATACAGTGACAGACCTTTCCCCTCTGGTACTGTACCCCAGTGTTGTACAGTGACAGACCCATCCCCACTGGTACTGTACCCAGTGTTGTACAGTGACAGACCCATCCCTACTGGTACTGTACCCCAGTGTTGTACCGTGACAGACCCATCCACACTGGTACTGTACCCCAGTGTTGTACAGTGACAGACCCATCCCCACTGGTACTGTACCCCTGTGTTGTACAGTGACAGACCCATCCCCACTGGTACTGTACCCCAGTGTTATACCGTGACAGACCCATCCCCACTGGTACTGTACCCCTGTGTTATACAGTGACAGACCCATCCCCACTGGTACTGTACCCCAGTGTTGTACAGTGACAGACCCATCCCCACTGGTACTGTACCCCTGTGTTATACCGTGACAGACCCATCCCCACTGGTACTGTACCCCTGTGTTATACCGTGACAGACCCATCCCCACTGGTACTGTACCCCTGTGTTGTACAGTGACAGACCCATCCCCACTGGTACTGTACCCCAGTGTTGTACAGTGACAGACCCATCCCCACTGGTACTGTACCCCAGTGTTGTACAGTGACAGACCCATCCCCACTGGTACTGTACCCCAGTGTTGTACAGTGACAGACCCATCCCCACTGGTACTGTACCCCTGTGTTATACCGTGACAGACCCATCCCCACTGGTACTGTACCCCTGTGTTGTACCGTGACAGACCCATCCCCACTGGTACTGTACCCCAGTGTTGTACAGTGACAGACCCATCCCCACTGGTACTGTACCCTTGTGTTATACCGTGACAGACCCATCCCCACTGGTACTGTACCCCAGTGTTGTACAGTGACAGACCCATCCCCACTGGTACTGTACCCCTGTGTTGTACAGTGACAGACCCATCCCCACTGGTACTGTACCCCTGTGTTATACCGTGACAGACCCATCCCCACTGGTACTGTACCCCTGTGTTATACAGTGACAGACCCATCCCCACTGGTACTGTACCCCAGTGTTGTACAGTGACAGACCCAACCCCACTGGTACTGTACCCCTGTGTTATACCGTGACAGACCCATCCCCACTGGTACTGTACCCCTGTGTTGTACAGTGACAGACCCATCCCCACTGGTACTGTACCCCAGTGTTATACCGTGACAGACCCATCCCCACTGGTACTGTACCCCTGTGTTGTACAGTGACAGACCCATCCCCACTGGTACTGTACCCCAGTGTTGTACAGTGACAGACGCATCCCCACTGTTACTGTACCCCTGTGTTATACCGTGACAGACACATCCCCACTGGTACTGTACCCCTGTGTTGTACAGTGACAGACCCATCCCCACTGGTACTGTACCCCTGTGTTATACAGTGACAGACCCATCCCCACTGGTACTGTACCCCTGTGTTGTACCGTGACAGACCCATCCCCACTGGTACTGTACCCCAGTGTTGTACAGTGACAGACCCATCCCCACTGGTACTGTACCCCTGTGTTATACCGTGACAGACCCATCCCCACTGGTACTGTACCCCTGTGTTGTACAGTGACAGACCCATCCCCACTGGTACTGTACCCCAGTGTTATACAGTGACAGACCCATCCCCACTGTTTCTGTACCCCAGTGTTATACCGTGACAGACCCATCCCCACTGGTACTGTACCCCTGTGTTATACCGTGACAGACCCATCCCCACTGGTACTGTACCCCTGTGTTGTACAGTGACAGACCTTTCCCCTCTGGTACTGTACCCCAGTGTTGTACAGTGACAGACCCATCCACACTGGTACTGTACCCCAGTGTTATACAGTGACAGACCCATCCCCACTGGTACTGTACCCCAGTGTTGTACAGTGACAGACCCATCCCCACTGGTACCGTACCCCAGTGTTGTACAGTGACAGACCCATCCCCACTGGTACTGTACCCCTGTGTTATACAGTGACAGACCCATCCCCACTGGTACTGTACCCCTGTGTTATACCGTGACAGACCCATCCCCACTGGTACTGTACCCCAGTGTTGTACAGTGACAGACCCATCCCCACTGGTACTGTACCCCTGTGTTGTACAGTGACAGACCCATCCCCACTGGTACTGTACCCCTGTGTTATACAGTGACAGACCCATCCCCACTGGTACTGTACCCCTGTGTTATACAGTGACAGACCCGTCCCCACTGGTACTGTACCCCTGTGTTATACCGTGACAGACCCATCCCCTCTGGTACTGTACCCCAGTGTTGTACAGTGACAGACCCATCCCCACTGGTACTGTACCCAGTGTTGTACAGTGACAGACCCATCCCTACTGGTACTGTACCCCAGTGTTGTACCGTGACAGACCCATCCACACTGGTACTGTACCCCTGTGTTATACAGTGACAGACCCATCCCCACTGGTACTGTACCCCAGTGTTGTACAGTGACAGACCCATCCCCACTGGTACTGTACCCCTGTGTTATACCGTGACAGACCCATCCCCACTGGTACTGTACCCCTGTGTTATACCGTGACAGACCCATCCCCACTGGTACTGTACCCCTGTGTTGTACAGTGACAGACCCATCCCCACTGGTACTGTACCCCAGTGTTGTACAGTGACAGACCCATCCCCACTGGTACTGTACCCCAGTGTTGTACAGTGACAGACCCATCCCCACTGGTACTGTACCCCAGTGTTGTACAGTGACAGACCCATCCCCACTGGTACTGTACCCCTGTGTTATACCGTGACAGACCCATCCCCACTGGTACTGTAGCCCTGTGTTGTACCGTGACAGACCCATCCCCACTGGTACTGTACCCCAGTGTTGTACAGTGACAGACCCATCCCCACTGGTACTGTACCCTTGTGTTATACCGTGACAGACCCATCCCCACTGGTACTGTACCCCAGTGTTGTACAGTGACAGACCCATCCCCACTGGTACTGTACCCCTGTGTTGTACAGTGACAGACCCATCCCCACTGGTACTGTACCCCAGTGTTATACAGTGACAGACCCATCCCCACTGGTACTGTACCCCTGTGTTATACCGTGACAGACCCATCCCCACTGGTACTGTACCCCTGTGTTATACAGTGACAGACCCATCCCCACTGGTACTGTACCCCAGTGTTGTACAGTGACAGACCCATCCCCACTGGTACTGTACCCCTGTGTTATACCGTGACAGACCCATCCCCACTGGTACTGTACCCCAGTGTTATACCGTGACAGACCCATCCCCACTGGTACTGTACCCCTGTGTTGTTCAGTGACAGACCCATCCCCACTGGTACTGTACCCCAGTGTTGTACAGTGACAGACGCATCCCCACTGTTACTGTACCCCTGTGTTATACCGTGACAGACACATCCCCACTGGTACTGTACCCCTGTGTTGTACAGTGACAGACCCATCCCCACTGGTACTGTACCCCTGTGTTATACAGTGACAGACCCATCCCCACTGGTACTGTACCCCTGTGTTGTACCGTGACAGACCCATCCCCACTGGTACTGTACCCCAGTGTTGTACAGTGACAGACCCATCCCCACTGGTACTGTACCCCTGTGTTATACAGTGACAGACCCATCCCCACTGGTACTGTACCCCTGTGTTATACCGTGACAGACCCATCCCCACTGGTACTGTACCCCTGTGTTATACCGTGACAGACCCGTCCCCACTGGTACTGTACCCCAGTGTTGTACAGTGACAGACCCATCCCCACTGGTACTGTACCCCAGTGTTGTACAGTGACAGACCCATCCCCACTGGTACTGTACCCCAGTGTTATACCGTGACAGACCCATCCCCACTGGTACTGTACCCCAGTGTTATACCGTGACAGACCCATCCCCACTGGTACTGTACCCCAGAGTTGTACAGTGACAGACCCATCCCCACTGGTACTGTACCCCAGTGTTGTACAGTGACAGACCCATCCCCACTGGTACTGTACCCCAGTGTTATACCGTGACAGACCCATCCCCACTGGTACTGTACCCCTGTGTTATACAGTGACAGACCCATCCCCACTGGTACTGTACCCCTGTGTTATACCGTGACAGACCCATCCCCACTGGTACTGTACCCCAGTGTTATACCGTGACAGACCCATCCCCACTGGTACTGTACCCCAGAGTTGTACAGTGACAGACCCATCCCCACTGGTACTGTACCCCAGTGTTATACCGTGACAGACCCATCCCCACTGGTACTGTACCCCTGTGTTGTACAGTGACAGACCCATCCCCACTGGTACTGTACTCCAGTGTTGTACAGTGACAGACCCATCCCCACTGGTACTGTACCCCTGTGTTATACAGTGACAGACCCATCCCCACTGGTACTGTACCCCAGTGTTGTACAGTGACAGACCCATCCCCACTGGTACTGTACCCCAGTGTTATACAGTGACAGACCCATCCCCACTGGTACTGTACCCCTGTGTTATACCGTGACAGACCCATCCCCACTGGTACTGTACCCCTGTGTTATACCGTGACAGACCCATCCCCACTGGTACTGTACCCCTGTGTTATACAGTGACAGACCCATCCCCACTGGTACTGTACCCCAGTGTTGTACAGTGACAGACCCATCCCCACTGGTACTGTACCCCAGTGTTGTACAGTGACAGACCCATCCCCACTGGTACTGTACCCCAGTGTTGTACAGTGACAGACCCATCCCCACTGGTACTGTACCCCAGTGTTGTACAGTGACAGACCCACCCCCACTGGTACTGTACCCCTGTGTTATACCGTGACAGACCCATCCCCACTGGTACTGTACCCCTGTGTTGTACAGTGACAGACCCATCCCCACTGGTACTGTACCCCTGTGTTATATCGTGACAGACCCATCCCCACTGGGACTGTACCCCAGTGTTGTACAGTGACAGACCCATCCCCACTGGTACTGTACCCCAGAGTTGTACAGTGACAGACCCATCCCCACTGGTACTGTACCCCAGTGTTATACCGTGACAGACCCATCCCCACTGGTACTGTACCCCTGTGTTATACAGTGACAGACCCATCCCCACTGGTACTGTACCCCTGTGTTATACCGTGACAGACCCATCCCCACTGGTACTGTACCCCAGTGTTATACCGTGACAGACCCATCCCCACTGGTACTGTACCCCTGTGTTATACAGTGACAGACCCATCCCCACTGGTACTGTACCCCAGTGTTATACCGTGACAGACCCATCCACACTGGTACTGTACCCCTGTGTTATACCGTGACAGAGACATCCCAAATGGTACTGTACCCCAGTGTTGTACAGTGACAGACCCATCCCCACTGGTACTGTACCCCAGTGTTATATCGTGACAGACCCATCCCCACTGGTACTGTACCCCTGTGTTATACCGTGACAGACCCATCCCCACTGGTACTGTACCCCTGTGTTGTACCGTGACAGACCCATCCCCACTGGTACTGTACCCCAGTGTTGTACAGTGACAGACCCATCCCCACTGGTACTGTACCCCTGTGTTATACCGTGACAGACCCATCCCCACTGGTACTGTACCCCAGTGTTATACCGTGACAGACCCATCCCCACTGGTACTGTACCCCAGAGTTGTACAGTGACAGACCCATCCCCACTGGTACTGTACCCCTGTGTTATACCGTGACAGACCCATCCCCACTGGTACTGTACTCCAGTGTTGTACAGTGACAGACCCATCCCCACTGGTACTGTACCCCTGTGTTATACAGTGACAGACCCATCCCCACTGGTACTGTACCCCAGTGTTATACAGTGACAGACCCATCCCCACTGGTACTGTACCCCTGTGTTATACCGTGACAGACCCATCCCCACTGGTACTGTACCCCTGTGTTATACAGTGACAGACCCATCCCCACTGGTACTGTACCCCAGTGTTGTACAGTGACAGACCCATCCCCACTGGTACTGTACCCCAGTGTTGTACAGTGACAGACCCATCCCCACTGGTACTGTACCCCAGTGTTGTACAGTGACAGACCCATCCCCACTGGTACTGTACCCCAGTGTTGTACAGTGACAGACCCACCCCCACTGGTACTGTACCCCTGTGTTATACCGTGACAGACCCATCCACACTGGTACTGTACCCCTGTGTTATATCGTGACAGACCCATCCCCACTGGGACTGTACCCCAGTGTTGTACAGTGACAGACCCATCCCCACTGGTACTGTACCCCTGTGTTGTACCGTGACAGACCCATCCCCACTGGTACTGTACCCCAGTGTTGTACAGTGACAGACCCATCCCCACTGGTACTGTACCCTTGTGTTATACCGTGACAGACCCATCCCCACTGGTACTGTACCCCTGTGTTATACAGTGACAGACCCATCCCCACTGGTACTGTACCCCAGTGTTGTACAGTGACAGACCCATCCCCACTGGTACTGTACCCCTGTGTTATACCGTGACAGACCCATCCCCACTGGTACTGTACCCCTGTGTTATACCGTGACAGACCCATCCCCACTGGTACTGTACCCCTGTGTTGTACAGTGACAGACCTTTCCCCTCTGGTACTGTACCCCTGTGTTGTACAGTGACAGACCCATCCACACTGGTACTGTACCCCAGTGTTATACAGTGACAGACCCATCCCCACTGGTACTGTACCCCAGTGTTGTACAGTGACAGACCCATCCCCACTGGTACCGTACCCCAGTGTTGTACAGTGACAGACCCATCCCCACTGGTACTGTACCCCAGTGTTATACCGTGACAGACCCATCCCCACTGGTACTGTACCCCTGTGTTATACCGTGACAGACCCACCCCACTGGTACTGTACCCCAGTGTTGTACAGTGACAGACCCATCCCTACTGGTACTGTACCCCTGTGTTATACAGTGACAGACCCATCCCCACTGGTACTGTACCCCTGTGTTGTACAGTGACAGACCCATCCCCACTGGTACTGTACCCCACTGTTGTACAGTGACAGACCCATCCCCACTGGTACTGTACCCCTGTGTTATACAGTGACAGACCCATCCCCACTGGTACTGTACCCCAGTGTTATACCGTGACAGACCCATCCCCACTGGTACTGTACCCCTGTGTTATACCGTGACAGACCCATCCCCACTGGTACTGTACCCCTGTGTTGTACAGTGACAGACCCATCCCCACTGGTACTGTACCCCAGTGTTGTACCGTGACAGACCCATCCCCACTGGTACTGTACCCCTGTGTTATACCGTGACAGACCCATCCCCACTGGTACTGTACCCCAGTGTTGTACAGTGACAGACCCATCCCCACTGGTACTGTACCCCTGTGTTATACAGTGACAGACCCATCCCCACTGGTACTGTACCCCAGAGTTGTACAGTGACAGACCCATCCCCACTGGTACTGTACCCCAGTGTTGTACAGTGACAGACCCATCCCCACTGGTACTGTACCCCTGTGTTGTACAGTGACAGACCCATCCCCACTGGTACTGTACTCCAGTGTTGTACAGTGACAGACCCATCCCCACTGGTACTGTACCCCTGTGTTATACAGTGACAGACCCATCCCCACTGGTACTGTACCCCTGTGTTGTACCGTGACAGACCCATCCCCACTGGTACTGTACCCCAGTGTTGTACAGTGACAGACCCATCCCCACTGGTACTGTACCCCTGTGTTATACCGTGACAGACCCGTCCCCACTGGTACTGTACCCCAGTGTTGTACAGTGACAGACCCATCCCCACTGGTACTGTACCCCATTGTTATACCGTGACAGACCCATCCCCACTGGTACTGTACCCCTGTGTTATACCGTGACAGACCCATCCCCACTGGTACTGTACCCCAGAGTTGTACAGTGACAGACCCATCCCCACTGGTACTGTACCCCTGTGTTGTACAGTGACAGACCCATCCCCACTGGTACTGTACCCCTGTGTTGTACCGTGACAGACCCATCCCCACTGGTATTGTACCCCTGTATTATACCGTGACAGACCCATCCCCACTGGTACTGTACCCCAGTGTTGTACAGTGACAGACCCATCCCCACTGGTACTGTACCCCAGTGTTGTACAGTGACAGACCCACCCCCACTGGTACTGTACCCCTGTGTTATACCGTGACAGACCCATCCACACTGGTACTGTACCCCTGTGTTATATCGTGACAGACCCATCCCCACTGGTACTGTACCCCAGTGTTGTACAGTGACAGACCCATCCCCACTGGTACTGTACCCCTGTGTTGTACCGTGACAGACCCATCCCCACTGGTACTGTACTCCAGTGTTGTACAGTGACAGACCCATCCCCACTGGTACTGTACCCTTGTGTTATACCGTGACAGACCCATCCCCACTGGTACTGTACCCCTGTGTTATACAGTGACAGACCCATCCCCACTGGTACTGTACCCCAGTGTTGTACAGTGACAGACCCATCCCCACTGGTACTGTACCCCTGTGTTATACCGTGACAGACCCATCCCCACTGGTACTGTACCCCTGTGTTGTACAGTGACAGACCCATCCCCACTGGTACTGTACCCCAGTGTTATACAGTGACAGACCCATCCCCACTGGTACTGTACCCCAGTGTTGTACAGTGACAGACCCATCCCCACTGGTACCGTACCCCAGTGTTGTACAGTGACAGACCCATCCCCACTGGTACTGTACCCCAGTGTTGTACAGTGACAGACCCATCCCCACTGGTACTGTACCCCAGTGTTGTACAGTGACAGACCCATCCCCACTGGTACCGTACCCCAGTGTTGTACAGTGACAGACCCATCCCCACTGGTACTGTACCCCAGTGTTATACCGTGACAGACCCATCCCCACTGGTACTGTACCCCTGTGTTATACCGTGACAGACCCACCCCACTGGTACCGTACCCCAGTGTTGTACAGTGACAGACCCATCCCCACTGGTACTGTACCCCAGTGTTATACAGTGACAGACCCATCCCCACTGGTACTGTACCCAGTGTTGTACAGTGACAGACCCATCCCCACTGGTACTGTACCCCTGTGTTATACCGTGACAGACCCATCCCCACTGGTACTGTACCCCTGTGTTGTACAGTGACAGACCCATCCCCACGGGTACTGTACCCCAGTGTTGTACAGTGACAGACCCATCCCCACTGGTACTGTACCCCTGTGTTATACCGTGACAGACCCACCCCCACTGGTACTGTACCCCAGTGTTATACAGTGACAGACCCATCCCCACTGGTACTGTACCCCTGTGTTGTACAGTGACAGACCCATCCCCACTGGTACTGTACCCCTGTGTTATACCGTGACAGACCCATCCCCACTGGTACTGTACCCCAGTGTTGTACAGTGACAGACCCATCCCCACTGGTACTGTACCCCTGTGTTATACCGTGACAGACCTTTCCCCACTGGTACTGTACCCCAGTGTTGTACAGTGACAGACCCATCCCCACTGGTACTGTACCCCTGTGTTATACCGTGACAGACCCATCCCTACTGGTACTGTACCCCTGTGTTATACAGTGACAGACCCATCCCCACTGGTACTGTACCCCTGTGTTGTACAGTGACAGACCCATCCCCACTGGTACTGTACCCCACTGTTGTACAGTGACAGACCCATCCCCACTGGTACTGTACCCCTGTGTTATACAGTGACAGACCCATCCCCACTGGTACTGTACCCCTGTGTTGTACAGTGACAGACCCATCTCCACTGGTACTGTACCCCAGTGTTAAACAGTGACAGACCCGTCCCCTCTGGTACTGTACCTCAGTGTTGTACAGTGACAGACCCGTCCCCACTGGTACTGTACCCCATTGTTATACCGTGACAGACCCATCCCCACTGGTACTGTACCCCAGAGTTGTACAGTGACAGACCCATCCCCACTGGTACTGTACCCCTGTGTTGTACCGTGACAGACCCATCCCCACTGGTACTGTACCCCTGTATTATACAGTGACAGACCCATCCCCACTGGTACTGTACCCCAGTGTTGTACAGTGACAGACCCATCCCCACTGGTACTGTACCCCTTTGTTATACCGTGACAGACCCATCCCCACTGGTACTGTACCCCAGTGTGGTACAGTGACAGACCCATCCCCACTTGTACTGTACCCCAGTGTTGTACAGTGACAGACCCATCCCCACTGGTACTGTACCCCTGTGTTATACCGTGACAGACCCATCCCCACTGGTACTGTACCCCAGTGTTGTACAGTGACAGACCCATCCCCACTGGTACTGTACCCCAGTGTTGTACAGTGACAGACCCATCCCCACTGGTACTGTACCCCTGTGTTGTACAGTGACAGACCCATCCCCACTGGTACTGTACCCCTGTGTTATACCGTGACAGACCCATCCCCACTGGTACTGTACCCCAGTGTTGTACAGTGACAGACCCATCCCCACTGGTACTGTACCCCAGTGTTGTACAGTGACAGACCCATCCCCACTGGTACTGTACCCCTGTGTTGTACCGTGACAGACCCATCCCCACTGGTACTGTACCCCTGTGTTATACAGTGACAGACCCATCCCCACTGGTACTGTACCCCTGTGTTATACCGTGACAGACCCGTCCCCACTGTTACTGTACCCCAGTGTTGTACAGTGACAGACCCGTCCCCACTGGTACTGTACCCCAGTGTTGTACAGTGACAGACCCATCCCCACTGGTACTGTACCCCAGTGTTATACCGTGACAGACCCATCCCCACTGGTACTGTACCCCAGTGTTATACCGTGACAGACCCATCCCCACTGGTACTGTACCCCTGTGTTGTACAGTGACAGACCCGTCCCCACTGGTACTGTACCCCAGTGTTATACCGTGACAGACCCATCCCCACTGGTACTGTACCCCTGTGTTGTACAGTGACAGACCCATCCCTACTGGTACTGTACCCCAGTGTTATACAGTGACAGACCCATCCCCACTGGTACTGTACCCCAGTGTTGTACAGTGACAGACCCGTCCCCACTGGTACTGTACCCCTGTGTTGTACAGTGACAGACCCATCCCCACTGGTACTGTACCCCAGTGTTGTACAGTGACAGACCCATCCCCACTGGTACTGTACCCCTGTGTTATACCGTGACAGTCCCATCCCCACTGGTACTGTACCCCAGTGTTGTACAGTGACAGACCCATCCCCACTGGTACTGTACCCCTGTGTTATACCGTGAGAGACCCATCCCCACTGGTACTGTACCCCTGTGTTGTACAGTGACAGACCCATCCCCACTGGTACTGTACCCCAGTGTTGTACAGTGACAGACCCATCCCCACTGGTACTGTACCCCAGTGTTGTCCAGTGACAGACCCATCCCCACTGGTACTGTACCCCAGTGTTATACCGTGACAGACCCATCCCCACTGGTACTGTCCCCCTGTGTTGTACAGTGACAGACCCATCCCCACTGGTACTGTACCCCAGTGTTGTACAGTGACAGACCCATCCCCACTGGTACTGTACCCCAGTGTTGTACAGTGACAGACGCATCCCCACTGTTACTGTACCCCTGTGTTATACCGTGACAGACCCATCCCCACTGGTACTGTACCCCTGTGTTATACCGTGACAGACCCATCCCCACTGGTACTGTACCCCAGTGTTGTACAGTGACAGACCCATCCCCACTGGTACTGTACCCCTGTGTTGTACCGTGACAGACCCATCCCCACTGGTACTGTACCCCTGTGTTATACCGTGACAGACCCATCCCCACTGGTACTGTACCCCAGTGTTGTACAGTGACAGACCCATCCCCAATGGCACTGTACCCCAGTGTTATACCGTGACAGACCCATCCCCACTGGTACTGTACCCCAGTGTTGTACAGTGACAGACCCATCCCCACTGGTACTGTACCCCTGTGTTATACCGTGACAGACCCATCCCCACTGGTACTGTACCCCTGTGTTATACCGTGACAGACCCATCCCCACTGGTACTGTACCCCAGTGTTGTACAGTGACAGACCCATCCCCACTGGTACTGTACCCCAGTGTTGTACAGTGACAGACCCATCCCCACTGTTACTGTACCCCAGTGTTATACAGTGACAGACCCACCCCACTGGTACTGTACCCCTGTGTTGTACAGTGACAGACCCATCCCTACTGGTACTGTACCCCAGTGTTGTACAGTGACAGACCCATCCCTACTGGTACTGTACCCCAGTGTTGTACAGTGACAGACCCATCCCCACTGGTACTGTACCCCTGTGTTGTACCGTGACAGACCCATCCCCACTGGTACTGTACCCCTGTGTTATACCGTGACAGACCCATCCCCACTGGTACTGTACCCCTGTGTTGTACAGTGACAGACCTTTCCCCTCTGGTACTGTACCCCTGTGTTGTACAGTGACAGACCCATCCCCACTGGTACTGTACTCCAGTGTTGTACAGTGACAGACCCATCCCCACTGGTACTGTACCCCTGTGTTGTACCGTGACAGACCCATCCCCACTGGTACTGTACCCCTGTGTTGTACAGTGACAGACCCATCCCCACTGGTACTGTACCCCTGTGTTATACCGTGACAGACCCGTCCCCTCTGGTACTGTACCCCAGTGTTATACCGTGACAGACCCATCCCCACTGGTACTGTACCCCATTGTTGTACAGTGACAGACCCATCCCCACTGGTACTGTACCCCTGTGTTATACAGTGACAGACCCATCCCCACTGGTACTGTACCCCAGTGTTATACTGTGACAGACCCATCCCCACTGGTACTGTACCCCAGTGTTGTACAGTGACAGACCCATCCCCACTGGTACTGTACCCCTGTGTTATACCGTGACAGACCCATCCCCACTGGTACTGTACCCCAGTGTTATACCGTGACAGACCCATCCCCACTGGTACTGTACCCCAGTGTTGTACAGTGACAGACCCATCCCCACTGGTACTGTACCCCAGTGTTATACCGTGACAGACCCATCCCCACTGGTACTGTACCCCTGTGTTATACCGTGACGGACCCATCCCCACTGGTACTGTACCCCAGTGTTGTACAGTGACAGACCCATCCCCACTGGTACTGTACCCCTGTGTTGTACCGTGACAGACCCATCCCCACTGGTACTGTACCCCTGTGTTATACAGTGACAGACCCATCCCCACTGGGACTGTACCCCAGTGTTGTACAGTGACAGACCCATCCCTACTGGTACTGTACCCCAGTGTTATACCGTGACAGACCCATCCCCACTGGTACTGTACCCCTGTGTTGTACAGTGACAGACCCATCCCCACTGGTACTGTACCCCAGTGCTGTACAGTGACAGACCCATCCCCACTGGTACTGTACCCCAGTGTTATACCGTGACAGACCCATCCCCACTGGTACTGTACCCCAGTGTTGTACAGTGACAGACCCATCCCCACGGGTACTGTACCCCAGTGTTATACCGTGACAGACCCATCCCCACTGGTACTGTACCCCTGTGTTGTACAGTGACAGACCCATCCCCACTGGTACTGTACCCCAGTGTTGTACAGTGACAGACCCATCCCTACTGGTACTGTACCCCAGTGTTGTACAGTGACAGACCCATCCCCACTGGTACTGTACCCCAGTGTTATACAGTGACATAACTGTCCCCACTAGTCTGAACCCCAGAGCTTTACGGGACTGTACTGTACCCTGGTGTTGAACAGTGAGAAACCCAACCTCACCGGTACTATTCCTAAATCCCGGTGTCGCTCTGTGACAGAGACGCCCCCACCGGTGCTATTCCCGGTGTCCCTCTGTGACAGAGACGCCCCCACCGGTACTATTCCCGGTGTCCCTCTGTGACAGAGACGCCCCCCACCGGTGCTATTCCCCGTGTCCCTCTGTGACAGAGACGCCCCCCACCGGTGCTATTCCCCGTGTCCCTCTGTGACAGAGACGCCCCCCACCGGTGCTATTCCCGGTGTCCCTCTGTGACAGAGACGCCCCCCCACCGGTGCTATTCCCCGTGTCCCTCTGTGACAGAGACGCCCCCCACCGGTGCTATTCCCCGTGTTCCTCTGTGACAGAGACGCCCCCCACCGGTGCTATTCCCCGTGTCCCTCTGTGACAGAGACGCCCCCCACCGGTGCTATTCCCCGTGTCCCTCTGTGACAGAGACGCCCCCCACCGGTGCTATTCCCCGTGTTCCTCTGTGACAGAGACGCCCCCCACCGGTGCTATTCCCCGTGTCCCTCTGTGACAGAGACGCCCCCCACCGGTGCTATTCCCCGTGTCCCTCTGTGACAGAGACGCCCCCCACCGGTGCTATTCCCCGTGTCCCTCTGTGACAGAGGTGTCTTACACAGGCAGAATCACATACTGGCACAGAAACAGTGTACCCCAGTGTTATCCAGTGACACAAGCAGAATTACTTACTTCCACAGAAACACACACAGATTCATACCAGTGTTATACAGTGACAGGCCCACCCCCAGCGGTACTGTACCCCAGTGTTGTACAGTGACAGACCCATCCCCACTGGTACTGTACCCCTGTGTTATACCGTGACAGACCCATCCCTACTGGTACTGTACCCCTGTGTTATACCGTGACAGACCCATCCCCACTGGTACTGTACCCCTGTGTTATACCGTGACAGACCCATCCCCACTGGTACTGTACCCCTGTGTTTCACAGTGACAGACCCATCCCCACTGGTACTGTACCCCTGTGTTTCACAGTGACAGACCCATCCCCACTGGTACTGTACCCCTGTGTTATACAGTGACAGACCCATCCCCACTGGTACTGTACCCCTGTGTTATACAGTGACAGACCCATCCCCACTGGTACTGTACCCCAGTGTTGTACAGTGACAGACCCATCCCCACTGGTACTGTACCCCTGTGTTATACCGTGACAGACCCATCCCCACTGGTACTGTACCCCTGTGTTATACCGTGACGGACCCATCCCCACTGGTACTGTACCCCTGTGTTATACTGTGACAGACCCATCCCCACTGGTACTGTACCCCAGTGTTGTACAGTGACAGACCCATCCCCACTGGTACTGTACCCCTGTGTTATACCGTGACAGACCCATCCCCACTGGTACTGTACCCCTGTGTTGTACAGTGACAGACCCATCCCCACTGGTACTGTACCCCAGTGTTATACCGTGACAGACCCATCCCCACTGGTACTGTACCCCAGTGTTATACAGTGACAGACCCATCCCCACTGGTACTGTACCCCTGTGTTGTACAGTGACAGACCCATCCCCACTGGTACTGTACCCCAGTGTTGTACAGTGACAGACCCATCCCTACTGGTACTGTACCCCTGTGTTATACAGTGACAGACCCATCCCCACTGGTACTGTACCCCAGTGTTATACAGTGACAGACCCATCCCCACTGGTACTGTACCCCAGTGTTATACCGTGACAGACCCATCCCCACTGGTACTGTACCCCTGTGTTGTACAGTGACAGACCCATCCCCACTGGTACTGTACCCCAGTGTTGTACAGTGACAGACCCATCCCCACTGGTACTGTACCCCTGTGTTATACCGTGACAGACCCATCCCCACTGGTACTGTACCCCAGTGTTGTACAGTGACAGACCCATCCCCACTGGTACTGTACCCCAGTGTTGTACAGTGACAGACCCATCCCCACTGTTACTGTACCCCAGTGTTATACCGTGACAGACCCATCCCCACTGGTACTGTACCCCTGTGTTTCACAGTGACAGACCCATCCCCACTGGTACTGTACCCCTGAGTGGTACAGTGACAGACCCATCCCCACTGGTACTGTACCCCTGTGTTATACCGTGACAGACCCATCCCCACTGGTACTGTACCCCAGTGTTGTACAGTGACAGACCCATCCCCACTGGTACTGTACCCCAGTGTTATATCGTGACAGACCCATCCCCACTGGTACTGTACCCCAGTGTTGTACAGTGACAGACCCATCCCCACTGGTACTGTACCCCTGTGTTATACCGTGACAGACCCATCCCCACTGGTACTGTACCCCAGTGTTGTACAGTGACAGACCCATCCCCACTGGTACTGTACCCCTGTGTTGTACAGTGACAGACCCATCCCCACTGGTACTGTACCCCTGTGTTATACCGTGACAGACCCATCCCCACTGGTACTGTACCCCAGTGTTGTACAGTGACAGACCCATCCCCACTGGTACTGTACCCCTGTGTTGTACAGTGACAGACCCATCCCCACTGGTACTGTACCCCAGTGTTGTACAGTGACAGACCCATCCCCACTGGTACTGTACCCCTGTGTTATACAGTGACAGACCCATCCCCACTGGTACTGTACCCCAGTGTTATACAGTGACAGACCCATCCCCACTGGTACTGTACCCCAGTGTTGTACAGTGACAGACCCATCCACACTGGTACTGTACCCCTGTGTTATACCGTGACAGACCCATCCCCACTGGTACTGTACCCCAGTGTTATACCGTGACAGACCCACCCCACTGGTACTGTACCCCAGTGTTGTACAGTGACAGACCCATCCCCACTGGTACTGTACCCCAGTGTTACACAGTGACAGACCCATCCCCACTGGTACTGTACCCCAGTGTTGTACAGTGACAGACCCATCCCCACTGGTACTGTACCCCTGTGTTATACAGTGACAGACCCATCCCCACTGGTACTGTACCCCAGTGTTGTACAGTGACAGCCCCGTCCCCACTGGTACTGTACCCCTGTGTTGTACAGTGACAGACCCATCCCCACTGGTACTGTACCCCTGTGTTGTACAGTGACAGACCCATCCCCACTGGTACTGTACCCCAGTGTTGTACAGTGACAGACCCATCCCCACTGGTACTGTACCCCAGTGTTGTCCAGTGACAGACCCATCCCCACTGGTACTGTACCCCAGTGTTGTACAGTGACAGACCCATCCCCACTGGTACTGTACCCCTGTGTTATACCGTGACAGACCCATCCCCACTGGTACTGTACCCCTGTGTTATACAGTGACAGACCTTTCCCCACTGGTACTGTACCCCAGTGTTGTACAGTGACAGACCCATCCCCACTGGTACTGTACCCCTGTGTTATACCGTGACAGACCCATCCCCACTGGTACTGTACCCCAGTGTTATACCGTGACAGACCCATCCCCACTGGTACTGTACCCCTGTGTTGTACAGTGACAGCCCTTTCCCCTCTGGTACTGTACCCCTGTGTTGTACCGTGACTGACCCATCCCCACTGGTACTGTACCCCAGTGTTATACAGTGACAGACCCATCCCCACTGGTACTGTACTCCAGTGTTGTACAGTGACAGACCCATCCCCACTGGTACTGTACCCCTGTGTTATACAATGACAGACCTATCCCCACTGGTACTGTACCCCAGTGTTATACAGTGACAGACCCATCCCCACTGGTACTGTACCCCTGTGTTATACCGTGACAGACCCATCCCCACTGGTACTGTACCCCTGTGTTATACAGTGACAGACCCATCCCCACTGGTACTGTACCCCTGTGTTGTACAGTGACAGACCCATCCACACTGGTACTGTACCCCAGTGTTATACAGTGACAGACCCATCCCCACTGGTACTGTACCCCTGTGTTATACAGTGACAGACCCATCCCCACTGGTACTGTACCCCAGTGTTGTACAGTGACAGACCCATCCCCACTGGTACTGTACCCCAGTGTTATACCGTGACAGACCCATCCCCACTGGTACCGTACCCCAGTGTTGTACAGTGACAGACCCATCCCCACTGGTACTGTACCCCAGTGTTATACCGTGACAGACCCATCCCCACTGGTACTGTACCCCTGTGTTATACCGTGACAGACCCATCCCCACTGGTACCGTACCCCAGTGTTGTACAGTGACAGACCTGTCCCCACTGGTACTGTACCCCAGTGTTGTACAGTGACAGACCCATCCCCACTGGTACTGTACCCCAGTGTTAAACAGTGACAGACCCATCCCCACTGGTACTGTACCCCTGTGTTGTACCGTGACAGACCCATCCCCACTGGTACTGTACCCCAGTGTTGTACAGTGACAGACCCATCCCCACTGGTACTGTACCCCTGTGTTGTACAGTGACAGACCCATCCCCACTGGTACTGTACCCCTGTGTTATACAGTGACAGACCCATCCCCACTGGTACTGTACCCCAGTGTTGTACAGTGACAGACCCATCCCCACTGGTACTGTACCCCTGTGTTCTACAGTGACAGACCCATCCCCACTGGTACTGTACCCCTGTGTTGTACAGTGACAGACCCATCCTCACTGGTACTGTACCCCAGTGTTGTACAGTGACAGACCTTTCCCCTCTGGTACTGTACCCCAGTGTTGTACAGTGACAGACCCATCCCCACTGGTACTGTACCCCTGTGTTATACAGTGACAGACCCATCCCCACTGGTACTGTACCCCAGTGTTATATCGTGACAGACCCATCCCCACTGGTACTGTACCCCTGTGTTATACCGTGACAGACCCATCCCCACTGGTACTGTACCCCTGTGTTGTACAGTGACAGACCCATCCCCACTGGTACTGTACCCCTGTGTTGTACAGTGACAGACCCATCCCCACTGGTACTGTACCCCAGTGTTGTACAGTGACAGACCCATCCCCACTGGTACTGTACCCCTGTGTTATACCGTGACAGACCCATCCCCACTGGTACTGTACCCCTGTGTTATACAGTGACAGACCCATCCCCACTGGTACTGTACCCCAGTGTTATACCGTGACAGACCCATCCCCACTGGTACTGTACCCCTGTGTTATACAGTGACAGACCCATCCCCACTGGTACTGTACCCCTGTGTTATACCGTGACGGACCCATCCCCACTGGTACTGTACCCCAGTGTTGTACAGTGACAGACCCATCCCCACTGGTACTGTACCCCTGTGTTGTACAGTGACAGACCCATCCCCACTGGTACTGTACCCCTGTGTTATACCGTGACAGACCCATCCCCACTGGTACTGTACCCCAGTGTTATACTGTGACAGACCCATCCCCACTGGTACTGTACCCCAGTGTTGTACAGTGACAGACCCATCCCCACTGGTACTGTACCCCTGTGTTGTACAGTGACAGACCCATCCCCACTGGTACTGTACCCCTGTGTTGTACAGTGACAGACCCATCCCCACTGGTACTGTACCCCAGTGTTGTACAGTGACAGACCCATCCCCACTGGTACTGTACCCCTGTGTTGTACAGTGACAGACCCATCCCCACTGGTACTGTACCCCAGTGTTGTACAGTGACAGACCCATCCCCACTGGTACTGTACCCCTGTGTTGTACAGTGACAGACCCATCCCCACTGGTACTGTACTCCAGTGTTATACTGTGACAGACCCATCCCCACTGGTACTGTACCCCTGTGTTATACCGTGACAGACCCATCCCCACTGGTACTGTACCCCAGTGTTATACAGTGACAGACCCATCCCCACTGGTACTGTACCCCTGTGTTATACAGTGACAGACCCATCCCCACTGGTACTGTACCCCAGTGTTGTACAGTGACAGACCCATCCCCACTGGTACTGTACCCCAGTGTTGTACAGTGACAGACCCATCCCTACTGGTACTGTACCCCAGTGTTATACCGTGACAGACCCATCCCCACTGGTACTGTACCCCTGTGTTGTACAGTGACAGACCCATCCCCACTGGTACTGTACCCCAGTGTTGTACAGTGACAGACCCATCCCCACTGGTACTGTACCCCAGTGTTATACCGTGACAGACCCATCCCCACTGGTACTGTACCCCTGTGTTATACCGTGACAGACCCATCCCCACTGGTACTGTACCCCTGTGTTATACCGTGACGGACCCATCCCCACTGGTACTGTACCCCTGTGTTGTACCGTGACAGACCCATCCCCACTGGTACTGTACCCCTGTGTTATACAGTGACAGACCCATCCCCACTGGTACTGTACCCCTGTGTTATACCGTGACAGACCCATCCCCACTGGTACTGTACCCCAGTGTTGTACAGTGACAGACCCATCCCCACTGGTACTGTACCCCAGTGTTATACCGTGACAGACCCATCCCCACTGGTACTGTACCCCAGTGTTATACCGTGACAGACCCATCCCCACTGGTACTGTACCCCTGTGTTTCACAGTGACAGACCCATCCCCACTGGTACTGTACCCCTGAGTGGTACAGTGACAGACCCATCCCCACTGGTACTGTACCCCTGTGTTATACCGTGACAGACCCATCCCCACTGGTACTGTACCCCAGTGTTGTACAGTGACAGACCCATCCCCACTGGTACTGTACCCCTGTGTTGTACAGTGACAGACCCATCCACACTGGTACTGTACTCCTGTGTTATACAGTGACAGACCCATCCCCACTGGTACTGTACCCGTGTGTTATACCGTGACAGACCCATCCCCACTGGTACTGTACCCCTGTGTTGTACAGTGACAGACCCATCCCCACTGGTACTGTACCCCTGTGTTATACCGTGACAGACCCATCCCCACTGGTACTGTACCCCTGTGTTATACCGTGACAGACCCATCCCCACTGGTACTGTACCCCAGTGTTGTACAGTGACAGACCCATCCCCACTGGTACTGTACCCCTGTGTTGTACAGTGACAGACCCATCCACACTGGTACTGTACCCCTGTGTTATACAGTGACAGACCCATCCCCACTGGTACTGTACCCCAGTGTTGTACAGTGACAGACCCATCCCCACTGGTACTGTACCCCAGTGTTGTACAGTGACAGACCCATCCCCACTGGTACTGTACCCCTGTGTTATACAGTGACAGACCCATCCCCACTGGTACTGTACCCCAGTGTTGTACAGTGACAGACCCATCCCCACTGGTACTGTACCCCTGTGTTGTACAGTGACAGACCCATCCACACTGGTACTGTACCCCTGTGTTGTACAGTGACAGACCCATCCCCACTGGTACTGTACTCCAGTGTTGTACAGTGACAGACCCATCCCCACTGGTACTGTACCCCTGTGTTGTACAGTGACAGACCCATCCCCACTGGTACTGTACCCCTGTGTTGTACAGTGACAGACCCATCCCCACTGGTACTGTACCCCTGTGTTGTACAGTGACAGACCCATCCCCACTGGTACTGTACCCCTGTGTTGTACAGTGACAGACCCATCCACACTGGTACTGTACCCCTGTGTTGTACAGTGACAGACCCATCCCCACTGGTACTGTACTCCAGTGTTATACAGTGACAGACCCATCCCCACTGGTACTGTACCCCTGTGTTGTACAGTGACAGACCCATCCCCACTGGTACTGTACCCCTGTGTTATACCGTGACAGACCCATCCCCACTGGTACTGTACCCCTGTGTTGTACAGTGACAGACCCATCCCCACTGGTACTGTACCCCAGTGTTATACCGTGACAGACCCATCCCCACTGGTACTGTACCCCAGTGTTATACCGTGACAGACCCATCCCCACTGGTACTGTACCCCAGTGTTGTACAGTGACAGACCCATCCCCACTGGTACCGTACCCCTGAGTGGTACAGTGACAGACCCATCCCCACTGGTACTGTACCCCTGAGTGGTACAGTGACAGACCCATCCCCACTGGTACTGTACCCCTGTGTTATACCGTGACAGACCCATCCACACTGGTACTGTACCCCTGTGTTATACAGTGACAGACCCATCCCCACTGGTACTGTACCCCAGTGTTATATCGTGACAGACCCATCCCCACTGGTACTGTACCCCAGTGTTGTACAGTGACAGACCCATCCCCACTGGTACTGTACCCCAGTGTTATACCGTGACAGACCCACCCCACTGGTACTGTACCCCAGTGTTATACAATGACAGACCCACCCCACTGGTACTGTACCCTGGTGTTATACAGTGACAGACCCATCCCCACTGGTAGTGTACCCCTGTGTTATACCGTGACAGACCCATCCCCACTGGTACTGTACCCCAGTGTTGTACAGTGACAGACCCATCCCCACTGGTACTGTACCCCTGTGTTATACAGTGACAGACCCATCCCCACTGGTACTGTACCCCAGTGTTGTACAGTGACAGACCCGTCCCCACTGGTACTGTACCCCTGTGTTATACAGTGACAGACCCATCCCCACTGGTACTGTACCCCAGTGTTGTACAGTGACAGACCCATCCCCACTGGTACTGTACCCCTGTGTTATACAGTGACAGACCTTTCCCCACTGGTACTGTACCCCAGTGTTGTACAGTGACAGACCCATCCCCACTGGTACTGTACCCCTGTGTTATACCGTGACAGACCCATCCCCACTGGTACTGTACCCCTGTGTTGTACCGTGACAGACCCATCCCCACTGGTACTGTACCCCAGTGTTATACCGTGACAGACCCATCCCCACTGGTACTGTACCCCAGTGTTGTACAGTGACAGACCCATCCCCACTGGTACTGTACCCCTGTGTTGTACAGTGACAGACCCATCCCCACTGGTACTGTACCCCAGTGTTGTACAGTGACAGACCCATCCCCACTGGTACTGTACCCCAGTGTTATACCGTGACAGACCCATCCCCACTGGTACTGTACCCCAGTGTTGTACAGTGACAGACCCATCCCCACTGGTACTGTACCCCTGTGTTGTACCGTGACAGACCCATCCCCACTGGTACTGTACCCCTGTGTTGTACAGTGACAGACCCATCCCCACTGGCACTGTACCCCTGTGTTGTACAGTGACAGACCCATCCCCACTGGTACTGTACCCCAGTGTTGTACAGTGACAGACCCATCCCCACCGGTACTGTACCCCTGTGTTATACCGTGACAGACCCATCCCCACTGGTACTGTACCCCTGTGTTATACAGTGACAGACTCATCCCCACTTGTACTGTACCCCTGTGTTATACAGTGACAGACCCATCCCCACTGGTACTGTACCCCTGTGTTATACCGTGACAGACCCATCCCCACTGGTACTGTACCCCAGTGTTGTACAGTGACAGACCCATCCCTACTGGTACTGTACCCCAGTGTTGTACAGTGACAGACCCATCCCCACTGGTACTGTACCCCTGTGTTGTACCGTGACAGACCCATCCCCACTGGTACTGTACCCCAGTGTTGTACAGTGACAGACCCATCCCCACTGGTACTGTACCCCAGTGTTGTACAGTGACAGACCCGTCCCCTCTGGTACTGTACCCCAGTGTTATACCGTGACAGACCCATCCCCACTGGTACTGTACCCCATTGTTGTACAGTGACAGACCCATCCCCACTGGTACTGTACCCCTGTGTTATACAGTGACAGACCCATCCCCACTGGTACTGTACCCCAGTGTTATACTGTGACAGACCCATCCCCACTGGTACTGTACCCCAGTGTTGTACAGTGACAGACCCATCCCCACTGGTACTGTACCCCTGTGTTGTACCGTGACAGACCCATCCCCACTGGTACTGTACCCCTGTGTTGTACAGTGACAGACCCATCCCCACTGGTACTGTACCCCTGTGTTATACCGTGACAGACCCATCCCCACTGGTACTGTACCCCAGTGTTATACCGTGACAGACCCATCCCCACTGGTACTGTACCCCAGTGTTGTACAGTGACAGACCCATCCCCACTGGTACTGTACCCCTGTGTTATACCGTGACGGACCCATCCCCACTGGTACTGTACCCCAGTGTTATACCGTGACAGACCCATCCCCACTGGTACTGTACCCCTGTGTTGTACAGTGACAGACCCATCCCCACTGGTACTGTACCCCAGTGTTGTACAGTGACAGACCCATCCCCACTGGTACTGTACCCCAGTGTTATACCGTGACAGACCCATCCCCACTGGTACTGTACCCCAGTGTTGTACAGTGACAGACCCATCCCCACTGGTACTGTACCCCTGTGTTATACCGTGACGGACCCATCCCCACTGGTACTGTACCCCAGTGTTGTACAGTGACAGACCCATCCCCACTGGTACTGTACCCCAGTGTTATACAGTGACAGACCCATCCCTACTGGTACTGTACCCCAGTGTTATACCGTGACAGACCCATCCCCACTGGTACTGTACCCCAGTGTTGTACAGTGACAGACCCATCCCCACGGGTACTGTACCCCAGTGTTATACCGTGACAGACCCATCCCCACTGGTACTGTACCCCAGTGTTGTACAGTGACAGACCCATCCCTACTGGTACTGTACCCCAGTGTTGTACAGTGACAGACCCATCCCCACTGGTACTGTACCCCAGTGTTGTACAGTGACAGACCCATCCCCACTGGTACTGTACCCCAGTGTTATACAGTGACATAACTGTCCCCACTAGTCTGAACCCCAGAGCTTTACGGGACTGTACTGTACCCTGGTGTTGAACAGTGAGAAACCCAACCTCACCGGTACTATTCCTAAATCCCGGTGTCGCTCTGTGACAGAGACGCCCCCACCGGTGCTATTCCCGGTGTCCCTCTGTGACAGAGACGCCCCCACCGGTACTATTCCCGGTGTCCCTCTGTGACAGAGACGCCCCCCACCGGTGCTATTTCCCGTGTCCCTCTGTGACAGAGACGCCCCCCACCGGTGCTATTCCCCGTGTCCCTCTGTGACAGAGACGCCCCCCACCGGTGCTATTCCCGGTGTCCCTCTGTGACAGAGACGCCCCCCACCGGTGCTATTCCCCGTGTCCCTCTGTGACAGAGACGCCCCCCACCGGTGCTATTCCCCGTGTTCCTCTGTGACAGAGACGCCCCCCACCGGTGCTATTCCCCGTGTCCCTCTGTGACAGAGACGCCCCCCACCGGTGCTATTCCCCGTGTCCCTCTGTGACAGAGACGCCCCCCACCGGTGCTATTCCCCGTGTTCCTCTGTGACAGAGACGCCCCCCACCGGTGCTATTCCCCGTGTCCCTCTGTGACAGAGACGCCCCCCACCGGTGCTATTCCCCGTGTCCCTCTGTGACAGAGACGCCCCCCACCGGTGCTATTCCCCGTGTCCCTCTGTGACAGAGACGCCCCCCACCGGTGCTATTCCCCGTGTCCCTCTGTGACAGAGACGCCCCCACCGGTGCTATTCCCCGTGTCCCTCTGTGACAGAGACGCCCCCCACCGGTGCTATTCCCCGTGTCCCTCTGTGACAGAGACGCCCCCACCGGTACTATTCCCGGTGTCGCTCTGTGACAGAGACGCCCCCACCGGTACTATTCCCCGTGTCACTCTGTGACAGAGACGCCCCCACCGGTGTTATGCCCGGTGTCGCTCTGTGACAGAGACGTCCTCACCGGTGCTATTCCCGGTGTCGCACTGTGACAGAGGTGTCTTACACAGGCAGAATCACATACTGGCACAGAAACAGTGTACCCCAGTGTTATCCAGTGACACAAGCAGAATTACTTACTTCCACAGAAACACACACAGATTCATACCAGTGTTATACAGTGACAGGCCCACCCCCAGCGGTACTGTACCCCAGTGTTGTACAGTGACAGACCCATCCCCACTGGTACTGTACCCCTGTGTTATACAGTGACAGACCCATCCCCACTGGTACTGTACCCCTGTGTTATACCGTGACAGACCCATCCCCACTGGTACTGTACCCCTGTGTTATACCGTGACAGACCCATCCCCACTGGTACTGTACCCCTGTGTTTCACAGTGACAGACCCATCCCCACTGGTACTGTACCCCTGTGTTATACCGTGACAGACCCATCCCCTCTGGTACTGTACCCCTGTGTTATACCGTGACAGACCCATCCCCACTGGTACTGTACCCCTGTGTTGTACAGTGACAGACCCATCCCCACTGGTACTGTACCCCAGTGTTATACCGTGACAGACCCATCCCCACTGGTACTGTACCCCAGTGTTATACCGTGACAGACCCATCCCCACTGGTACTGTACCCCTGTGTTGTACAGTGACAGACCCATCCCCACTGTTACTGTACCCCAGTGTTATACCGTGACAGACCCATCCCCACTGGTACTGTACCCCTGTGTTATACCGTGACAGACCCATCCCCACTGGTACTGTACCCCTGTGTTATACCGTGACAGACCCATCCCCACTGGTACTGTACCCCTGTGTTGTACAGTGACAGACCCATCCCCACTGTTACTGTACCCCAGTGTTATACCGTGACAGACCCATCCACACTGGTACTGTACCCCTGTGTTATACTGTGACAGACCCATCCCCACTGGTACTGTACCCCAGTGTTGTACAGTGACAGACCCATCCCCACTGGTACTGTACCCCAGTGTTGTACAGTGACAGACCCATCCCCACTGGTACTGTACCCCAGTGTTGTACAGTGACAGACCCATCCCCACTGGTACTGTACCCCAGTGTTGTACAGTGACAGACCCATCCCCACTGGTACTGTACCCCTGTGTTATACCGTGACAGACCCATCCCCACTGGTACTGTACCCCAGTGTTGTACAGTGACAGACCCATCCCCACTGGTACTGTACCCCAGTGTTATACCGTGACAGACCCATCCCCACTGGTACTGTACCCCTGTGTTATACCGTGACAGACCCATCCCCACTGGTACTGTACCCCAGTGTTGTACAGTGACAGACCCATCCCCACTGGTACTGTACCCCTGTGTTATACAGTGACAGACCCATCCCCACTGGTACTGTACCCCTGTGTTATACCGTGACAGACCCATCCCCACTGGTACTGTACCCCTGTGTTATACAGTGACAGACCCATCCCCACTGGTACTGTACCCCTGTGTTATACCGTGACAGACCCATCCCCACTGGTACTGTACCCCTGTGTTGTACAGTGACAGACCCATCCCCACTGGTACTGTACCCCAGTGTTGTACAGTGACAGACCCATCCCCACTGGTACTGTACCCCAGTGTTGTACAGTGACAGACCCATCCCCTCTGGTACTGTACCCCAGTGTTATACCGTGACAGACCCATCCCCACTGGTACTGTACCCCAGTGTTATACCGTGACAGACCCATCCCCACTGGTACTGTACCCCTGTGTTATACAGTGACAGACCCATCCCCACTGGTACTGTACCCCAGTGTTGTACAGTGACAGACCCATCCCCACTGGTACTGTACCCCAGTGTTGTACAGTGACAGACCCTTCCCCACTGGTACTGTACCCCAGTGTTGTACAGTGACAGACCCATCCCCACTGGTACTGTACCCCTGCGTTATACCGTGACAGACCCATCCCCACTGGTACTGTACCCCTGTGTTTCACAGTGACAGACCCATCCCCACTGGTACTGTACCCCTGAGTGGTACAGTGACAGACCCATCCCCACTGGTACTGTACCCCTGTGTTATACCGTGACAGACCCATCCCCACTGGTACTGTACCCCAGTGTTGTACAGTGACAGACCCATCCCCACTGGTACTGTACCCCAGTGTTATATCGTGACAGACCCATCCCCACTGGTACTGTACCCCAGTGTTGTACAGTGACAGACCCATCCCCACTGGTACTGTACCCCTGTGTTATACCGTGACAGACCCATCCCCACTGGTACTGTACCCCTGTGTTATACCGTGACAGACCCATCCCCACTGGTACTGTACCCCAGTGTTGTACAGTGACAGACCCATCCCCACTGGTACTGTACCCCTGTGTTGTACAGTGACAGACCCATCCACACTGGTACTGTACCCCTGTGTTATACCGTGACAGACCCATCCCCACTGGTACTGTACCCCTGTGTTATACCGTGACAGACCCATCCCCACTGGTACTGTACCCCAGTGTTATACCGTGACAGACCCACCCCACTGGTACTGTACCCCTGTGTTATACAGTGACAGACCCATCCCCACTGGTACTGTACCCCTGTGTTATACCGTGACAGACCCATCCCCACTGGTACTGTACCCCAGTGTTGTACAGTGACAGACCCATCCCCACTGGTACTGTACCCCTGTGTTGTACCGTGACAGACCCATCCCCACTGGTACTGTACCCCAGTGTTGTACAGTGACAGACCCATCCCCACTGGTACTGTACCCCAGTGTTGTACAGTGACAGACCCACCCCCACTGGTACTGTACCCCAGTGTTGTACAGTGACAGACCCATCCCCACTGGTACTGTACCCCTGTGTTGTACCGTGACAGACCCATCCCCACTGGTACTGTACCCCTGTGTTATACAGTGACAGACCCATCCCCACTGGTACTGTACCCCTGTGTTATACAGTGACAGACCCATCCCCACTGGTACTGTACCCCAGTGTTGTACAGTGACAGACCCGTCCCCACTGGTACTGTACCCCTGTGTTATACAGTGACAGACCCATCCCCACTGGTACTGTACCCCAGTGTTGTACAGTGACAGACCCATCCCCACTGGTACTGTACCCCTGTGTTATACAGTGACAGACCTTTCCCCACTGGTACTGTACCCCAGTGTTGTACAGTGACAGACCCATCCCCACTGGTACTGTACCCCTGTGTTATACCGTGACAGACCCATCCCCACTGGTACTGTACCCCAGTGTTATACCGTGACAGACCCATCCCCACTGGTACTGTACCCCTGTGTTGTACAGTGACAGCCCTTTCCCCTCTGGTACTGTACCCCTGTGTTGTACCGTGACTGACCCATCCCCACTGGTACTGTACCCCAGTGTTATACAGTGACAGACCCATCCCCACTGGTACTGTACTCCAGTGTTGTACAGTGACAGACCCATCCCCACTGGTACTGTACCCCTGTGTTATACAATGACAGACCTATCCCCACTGGTACTGTACCCCAGTGTTATACAGTGACAGACCCATCCCCACTGGTACTGTACCCCTGTGTTATACCGTGACAGACCCATCCCCACTGGTACTGTACCCCAGTGTTGTACAGTGACAGACCCATCCCCACTGGTACTGTACCCCTGTGTTGTACAGTGACAGACCCATCCACACTGGTACTGTACCCCTGTGTTGTACAGTGACAGACCCATCCACACTGGTACTGTACCCCAGTGTTATACAGTGACAGACCCATCCCCACTGGTACTGTACCCCAGTGTTATACCGTGACAGACCCATCCCCACTGGTACTGTACCCCTGTGTTATACCGTGACAGACCCATCCCCACTGGTACCGTACCCCAGTGTTGTACAGTGACAGACCTGTCCCCACTGGTACTGTACCCCAGTGTTGTACAGTGACAGACCCATCCCCACTGGTACTGTACCCCAGTGTTAAACAGTGACAGACCCATCCCCACTGGTACTGTACCCCAGTGTTGTACAGTGACAGACCCATCCCCACTGGTACTGTACCCCAGTGTTGTACAGTGACAGACCCATCCCCACTGGTACTGTACCCCTGTGTTATACCGTGACAGACCCATCCCCACTGGTACTGTACCCCAGTGTTGTACAGTGACAGACCCATCCCCACTGGTACTGTACCGCTGTGTTGTACAGTGACAGACCCATCCCCACTGGTACTGTACCCCTGTGTTATACAGTGACAGACCCATCCGCACTGGTACTGTACCCCTGTGTTGTACAGTGACAGACCCATCCCCACTGGTACTGTACCCCAGTGTTGTACAGTGACAGACCTTTCCCCTCTGGTACTGTACCCCAGTGTTGTACAGTGACAGACCCATCCCCACTGGTACTGTACCCCTGTGTTATACAGTGACAGACCCATCCCCACTGGTACTGTACCCCAGTGTTATATCGTGACAGACCCATCCCCACTGGTACTGTACCCCTGTGTTATACCGTGACAGACCCATCCCCACTGGTACTGTACCCCTGTGTTGTACAGTGACAGACCCATCCCCACTGGTACTGTACCCCTGTGTTATACCGTGACAGACCCATCCCCACTGGTACTGTACCCCAGTGTTGTACAGTGACAGACCCATCCCCACTGGTACTGTACCCCTGTGTTATACCGTGACAGACCCATCCCCACTGGTACTGTACCCCTGTGTTGTACAGTGACAGACCCATCCCCACTGGTAGTGTACCCCAGTGTTATACAGTGACAGACCCATCCCCACTGGTACTGTACCCCTGTGTTATACCGTGACAGACCCATCCCCACTGGTACTGTACCCCAGTGTTGTACAGTGACAGACCCATCCCCACTGGTACTGTACCCCTGTGTTATACCGTGACAGACCCATCCCCACTGGTACTGTACCCCTGTGTTGTACAGTGACAGACCCATCCCCACTGGTACTGTACCCCTGTGTTGTACCGTGACAGACCCATCCCCACTGGTACTGTACCCCAGTGTTGTACAGTGACAGACCCATCCCCACTGGTACTGTACCCCTGTGTTGTACCGTGACAGACCCATCCCCACTGGTACTGTACCCCTGTGTTGTTCCGTGACAGACCCATCCCCACTGGTACTGTACCCCAGTGTTGTACAGTGACAGACCCATCCCCACTGGTACTGTACCCCTGTGTTGTACAGTGACAGACCCATCCCCACTGGTACTGTACCCCTGTGTTGTACAGTGACAGACCCATCCCCACTGGTACTGTACCCCAGTGTTGTACAGTGACAGACCCATCCCCACTGGTACTGTACCCCTGTGTTGTACAGTGACAGACCCATCCCCACTGGTACTGTACCCCAGTGTTGTACAGTGACAGACCCATCCCCACTGGTACTGTACCCCTGTGTTGTACAGTGACAGACCCATCCCCACTGGTACTGTACTCCAGTGTTATACCGTGACAGACCCATCCCCACTGGTACTGTACCCCTGTGTTATACCGTGACAGACCCATCGCCACTGGTACTGTACCCCAGTGTTATACAGTGACAGACCCATCCCCACTGGTACTGTACCCCTGTGTTATACAGTGACAGACCCATCCCCACTGGTACTGTACCCCAGTGTTGTACAGTGACAGACCCATCCCTACTGGTACTGTACCCCAGTGTTATACCGTGACAGACCCATCCCCACTGGTACTGTACCCCTGTGTTGTACAGTGACAGACCCATCCCCACTGGTACTGTACCCCAGTGTTGTACAGTGACAGACCCATCCCCACTGGTACTGTACCCCTGTGTTATACCGTGACAGACCCATCCCCACTGGTACTGTACCCCAGTGTTATACTGTGACAGACCCATCTCCACTGGTACTGTACCCCTGTGTTATACCGTGACAGACCCATCCGCACTGGTACTGTACCCCTGTGTTGTACAGTGACAGACCCATCCCCACTGGTACTGTACCCCAGTGTTGTACAGTGACAGACCTTTCCCCTCTGGTACTGTACCCCTGTGTTATACCGTGACAGACCCATCCCCACTGGTACTGTACCCCAGTGTTATACAGTGACAGACCCATCCCCACTGGTACTGTACCCCTGTGTTGTACAGTGACAGACCCATCCCCACTGGTACTGTACCCCTGTGTTATACCGTGACAGACCCATCCCCACTGGTACTGTATCCCAGTGTTATACAGTGACAGACCCATCCCCACTGGTACTGTATCCCAGTGTTATACAGTGACAGACCCACCCCACTGGTACCACATCCCAGTGTTATACAGTGACAGACCCATCCCCACTGGCACCATATCCCAGTGTTATACAGTGACAGACCCATCTCCACTGGTACTGTATCCCAGCGTTACACAGTGACAGACCCACCCCACTGGTACCACATCCCAGTGTTACACAGTGACAGACCCACCCCACTGGTACCACATCCCAGTGTTATACAGTGACAGACCCATCCCCACTGGCACCATATCCCAGTGTTATACAGTGACAGACCCATCCCCACTGGTACTGTATCCCAGTGTTATACAGTGACAGGCCCATCCCCACCGGTACTGTATCCCAGTGTTATACAGAGAGAGACGTGTCCCCTATGGAACCGTATCCCAGTGTTGTGAATTACCAACCCGTCCACACTGGTATTAAACAGAGGAACAGAGTCATACTTCACACATGGACAATCCATTCACACACGGACACATCAAAGCACACATTTACCCCTGGAAACAGATTTAGACAGACCAAATCACATCCACCCACAGGTTCATGCAGAGACACATCACACACTCTTTGCAGTGAAAAGATTGTCTTACACTGAGAAACAAACACACACTCATGATGTGTGAAACACCCACACAGCAAGATACAGATTCAGAGAGAAACAATTTCATACAGGGATAAATATAGACTGACATTCATTACCACTCACATAGGCACACAAACGCATTCCCTCTCTCTCTCACACACACACACATTCCCTCTCTCTCTCACACACACACACATATTCCCTCTCTCCCTCTCACACACACATTCCCTCTCTCTCTCTCACACACACACATTCCCTCTCTCTCTCACACACACACACACATTCCCTCTCTCCCTCTCACACACACATTCCCTCTCATTTTTCACACACACATTTTCTCTCCCACTCACACACATTCCCTCTCTCTCTCACACACACACTCCCTCTCTCTCACACACATACGCTCCCTCTCTCTCTCACGCACACACATTTCCTCTTTCTCTCTCACACACTCACACACACACACTCCCTCTCTCTCTCTCACACACACATTCCCTCTGTCTCTCTCACACACACATTCCCTCTCTCTCTCACACACACATATTCCCTCTCTCTCTCTCACACACACACATTCCCTCTCCCCCTCACACACACATTCCCTCTCTCACACACACACATTCCCTCTCTGTCTCTCAGTCACACACAGTCCCTCTCCCTCTCACACACACACATTCCCTCTCTCTCACACACACACATTTTCCGTCTCTCTCTCTCACACACAGCCCGCCTCTCTCTCACACATTCCCTCTCTCTCTCACACACACATTCCCCCTCTTTCTCACACATACACTTTCCCACTCTCTCACACACACACACACACACTCCCTCTCTCTTGCACACACACACATTACCTCTCTCTTTCTCAAACACACACACTCCCTTTCTCTCTCACACACACATACCTTCTCTCTCTCACACGCAAACATTCCCCGTCTCTCTCTCACACAGACACACACATTCCCTCTCTCTCTCTCACACACACACACACACACACACACACACACACACACACTCCCTCTCTCCCTCTCACACACACATTCCCTCTCTCTGTCTCACACACAGACATTTCTTCTGTCTCCGTCACACACACATTCCCTCTCTCCCTCTCACACACACATTCCCTCTCTGTTTCTCAGACACACATATTCCCTCTCTCTCTCACACACACACATTCCCTCTCTCTCACACACACATTCCCTCTCTCTCTCACACACACATTCCCTCTGTCTCACACACACATTCCCTCTCTCTCTCACACACACATTCCCTCTGTCTCACTCACACACAAATTCCCTCTCTCTCTCACACGCACATTCCCTCTCTCTCTCTCTCACACACACATTCCCTCTGTCTCACTCACACACACATTCCCTCTATCTCTCTCTCACACACACATTCCCTCGCTCTCTCTCACACACACACACATTCCCTCTCTCTCTCTCACACACATAAACTCACTGTCTCTCTAACACACACATTCCCTCTCTCTCACACACACATTCCCCCTCTCTCTCTCTCTCACACACACACATTCTCTCTCTCTCTCAGACACATCCACATTCCCTCTCTCTGTCACAGACACACAGATACCATTTTTCTCTCACATACACATTCCCTCTCTCTCTCACACACAGACACACATATTCCCTCTATTGCTCTCTCACACACATTCCCTCTCTCTCTCACACACACAGTCCCTCTAACTCTCATACACACTCCCTCTCTTTCTCACACACACACATTCCCTCTCTCTCTCTCACACTTAAACGCCCTCTCTCTCACACACACACATTCCCTCTCTCTCTCTCACACACACACATTCCCTCTCTCTCTCTCTCAGACACAGGCATTCCCTCTCTCTCTCACACACACACATTTCACCTCTCTCTCTCACACAAACTCCCTATCTCCCTCACACACACATTTCCTCTCTCTCTCACACACACATTCCCTCTCTCTCTCTCTCTCTCACACACACACACTGCTGCTCTCTCTCGCTCACACACACACATTCCTTCTGTCTCTCTCACACACACATTCCTCCTCTCTCTCTGACACACGCATCCCCTCTGTCTCACTCACACACACATTCCCTCTCTCTCTCTCTCACAGACACACTGCTGCTCTCTCTCTCACACACACACATTTCACCTCTCTCTCTCACACACATTCCCTATCTCCCTCACATACACATTCCCTCTCTCTCACACACACAGATTCCCTCTGTCTCTCTCACACACCCACTCCCTCTCTCTCTCTCTCTCTCACACACACATATTCCCTCTCTCTCACACATGAACTCTCTCTGTCTCACACACAGACATTCCCTTTCTATCTCTCACACACACACATTCCCTTTCTCTCTCACACACACACATCTCCTCTCTCTCTCTGTCACACACACACACACTCACACACACTCCCTCTCTCCCTCACACGCACATTTTCCCTCCATCTCTCTCTCTCTCTCACACACACACACATTCCCTTTCTCTCTCTCACACACACACACTCACCTCTCTCTCTCTCACACACACGCAGTCCCCCTTGCTCTCACACATTCACTCTGTCTCTCACACACGCACATTTCACCTCTCTCTCTCACACAAACTCCCTATCTCCCTCACACACACATTTCCTCTCTCTCTCACACACACATTCCCTCTCTCTCTAACACACACACTCCCTCTCTCTCCCTCACAGACACATATTTCCTCTCTCTCTCACACGCACACATTCCCTCTCTCTCTCACACACACACATTTCACCTCTCTCACACACATTCCCTATCTCCCTCACACACACATTCCATCTCTCTCACACACACACACGCACACACACACACACATTCCCTCTCTCTCTCACAAACACACAGTCCCTCTAACTCACATACACACATTCCCTCTCTCTCACACACACATTCCCTCTGTCTCTCTCACACAACCACTCCCCCTCTCCCACACACATATTCCCTCTCTCTCACACATAAACTCTCTCTGTCTCACACACACACATTCCCTTTCTCTCTCACACACACTCATCTCCACTCTCTCTCACACACACACACACACACACACACACACTCACACACACTCCCTCTCTCCCTCACACACACACTTCCCCCCCTCTCTCTCTCTCTCCCTCACACACACACACACATTCCCTCTCTCTCTCACACACACACTCACCTCTCTCTCTCTCACACACAGACCCCCTTGCTCTCACACATTCCCTGTCTCTCACACACGCACATTCCCTCTCACTGTCACCGACACACAGATACCCTCTTTCTCTCACACACACATTCCCTCTCTCTCTGACACACACACACTCCCTCTAACTCACACAGATTCCCTCTCTATCTCACACACACATTTCCTCTGTCTCTCTCTCACACACACATTTCCTCCGTCTCTCTCTCACACACACATTCCCTCTCTCTCACACACACACACATTCCCCCTCTCTCTCTCTCACACACACATTCCCTCTCTCTCTCACACATGCATTCCCTCTCTCTCTCACACACACACACACACACACTCCCTCTTTCCCTCACACACACACATTCCCCCCTCTCTCTCTCACACACACACATTCCCACTCTCTCTCACACACGCACTCCTTCTCTCTCACAGATTCCCTCTCTCTCTCACACAAACACTCCCTCTTGCAAACACACACATATTCCCTCTCTCTCTCTCTCTCTCACACACAATCACACAAATATTCCCTCTCTCTCTACACACATTTCCTCTCTCTCTCTCTCTCTCACACACACACATTCCCTCTCTCTGTCACAGACACACAGATGCCCTCTTTCTCTCACACACACATTCCCTCTCTCTCACACACACACATTCCCTCTCTCTCTCACACACACATTCCCTCTCTCTCACACACACACACACATTCCCTCTCTCTCTCTCTCTCACACACACAGTCCCTCTAACTCACATACACACATTCCCTCTCTCTCTCACACACACATTCCCTCTGTCTCTCTCACACACCCACTCCCTCTCTCTGTCTCTCTCACACACACATATTCCCTCTCTCTCACACATAAACTCTCTCTGTCTCACACACACACATTCCCTTTCTATCTGTCACACACACATTCCCTCTCTCTCACACACACACACACATTTCCTCTCTCTCTCACACACACACATTCCCTCTCTCCCTCACACACACACATTCCCTGCTCTCTCTCTCTCTCACACACACACACTCACCTCTCTCTCTCTCTCTCTCTCTCTCTCTCTCTCACAGTACCCCTTGCTCTCACACATTCCCTCTCTCTGTAACACACACACCCTATCTCACACACGCACACTCCCAGTCTCTCACACACACACATTCCCTCTCTCTCTCACATACACACTCCTTCTCTCTCACACATTCCCTCTCTCTCTCACACACACACTCCTTCTCTCTCACAGATTCACCCTCTTTCTCACACACAAACTCCCAGTCTCTAACACACACACATTCCCTCTCTCTCTCACACACACACATTCCCTCTCTCTCTCATACACACATATTCCCTCTCTCTCACACACACACACACACACCCACATTCCCTCTCTCTCTCTCATACACACACTTCCTCTTGCAAACACACACATATTCCCTCTCTCTCTCTCACACACACATACACACATTCCCTCTATCTCTCTCTCACAGACACACACTCTCCCTCTCTGTCACTCACACAAGCTGCCTGTTTCTCTCACACACACATTCCCCTTCTCTCTCACACACACATTCCCTCTCTCTCTCTCTCACACACAAACATTCCCTCTCTCTGTCACAGACACACAGATACACTCTTTCTCTCAGACACACATTCCCTCTCTCTCTCACACACACACATTCCCTCTCTCTCTCACACTCACACATTCACTCTGTCTCTCACACACACATTCCCTCTCTCTCTCTCACACACACAGTCCCTCTAACTCTCATACACACAGAGTCCCTCTAACTCTCATACACACTCCCTCTCTTTCTCACACACACACATTCCCTCTCTCTCTCTCTCTCACACTTAAACGCCCTCTCTCTCACACACACACATTCCCTCTCTCTCTCTCTCACACACACACATTCCCTCTCTCTCTCTCTCAGACACAGGCATTCCCTCTCTCTCTCACACACACACATTTCACCTCTCTCTCTCACACAAACTCCCTATCTCCCTCACACACACATTTCCTCTCTCTCTCACACACACATTCCCTCTCTCTCTCTCTCTCTCTCTCACACACACACTGCTGCTCTCTCTCGCTCACACACACACATTCCTTCTGTCTCTCTCACACACATTCCTCCTCTCTCTCTGACACACGCATCCCCTCTGTCTCACTCACACACACATTCCCTCTCATTTTTCACACACGGACATTCCCTCTCTCTCTCTCACTGACACACTGCTGCTCTCTCTCGCTCACACACACACATTCATTCTGTCTCTCTCACACACGCATTACCCCTCTCTCTCTGACACATGCATCCCCTCTGTCTCACTCACACACACATTCCCTCTATTTCTCTCTCACACACACATTCCCTCTCTCTCTCTCACTCACACACATGCCCTCTCTCTCACACACAGACATTCGCTCTGTCTCTCTCTCACACACACAGCCCCCGCTGTCTCACACATTCCCTCTCTCTCTCACACACACACACTCCCTCTCTCTCTAACACACACACACACACACACACACTCCCTCTCTCTCCCTCACAGACACATATATCCTCTCTCTCTCACACGCACACATTCCCTCTCTCTCTCACACACACACATTTCACCTCTCTCTCTCACACACATTCCCTATCTCCCTCACATACACATTCCCTCTCTCTCACACACACATTCCCTCTCTCTCACACACACACATTTCCTCTCTCTCTCTCTCTCACACACACACATTCCCTCTGTCTCTCTCACACACACATTCCTCCTCTCTCTCTCACACACGCATTCCCTCTCTCTCACACACGCATTCCCTCTCTCTCACTCACACACACATTCCCTCTATCTCTCTCTCACACACACATTAACTCTCTCTCACTCACACACACATTCCCTCTCTCTCTCACACACAGTCCCTCTAACTCACATACACACATTCCCTCTCTCTCTCCCACACACATATTCCCTCTCTCTCTCACACACTCACCCACATTCCCTCTCTCTCTCACAGAATCCCTCTCTCTCATACACACACTTCGTCTTGCAAACACACACATATTCCCTCTCTCTCTCACACACACACACACATTCCCTCTCTCTCTCTCTCTCTCTCTCTCTCACAGACACACACTCTCCCTTTCTGTCACACACACAAGCTGCCTGTTTCTCTCACACACACATTCCCCCTCTCTCTCACACACACATTCCCTCTCTCTGTCACAGAAACACAGAAACCCTCTTTCTCTCACACACACATTCCCTCTCTCTCACACACACACACACACATTCCCTCTCTCTCTCACACACACATTCCCTCTCTCTCTCTCTCACACACACAGTTCCTCTAACTCACATACGCATATTCCCTCTCTCTCTCTCACACACATTCCCTCTGTCTCTCTCACACACCCACTCCCTCTCTCTCTCTCACACATAAACTCTCTCTGTCTACACACACACATTCCCTTTCTATCTCTCACACACACGTTCCCTCTCTCTCACACACACACATTTCCTCTCTCTTTCTCACACACACACATTTCCTCTCTCTCTCACACACACACACTCCCTCTCTCTCTCTCTCATACACACACACATTCTCTCTCTCTCTCACACACACAAATTCCCTCTCTCAAACACACACATTCCCTCTCTGTCTCACATACATACTCCCTATCTTCCTCACACACACATTCCCTCTGTCTCTCACACACACACATTTCCTCTAGCTTTCTCACACACACACATTCCCTCTCTCTCTCACACACACACACTCCCTCTCTCTCTCTCTCACATACACACACACATTCTCTCTCTCTCTCACACACACAAATTCCCTCTCTCAAACACACACATTCCCTCTCTGTCTCAGATACATACTCCCTATCTTCCTCACACACACATTCCCTCTGTCTCTCATACACACACATTTCCTCTCTCTCTCGCACACACACACAGACATTCCCTCTCTCTCTCTCTCTCTCAGACATACACTCTCACATCTCTCTGTCTCTCTCACAGTTCCCCTTGCTCTCACAGATTCCCTCTCTCTCTCTCACACACACACTCCCTCGTTCTCTCACACACACATATTCCCTGTCTCTCACACACACACATTCCTTCTCTTTCTAACAGATTCCCTCTCTCTCTCTCACACACACACTCCTTCACTCAAACACACACATTCCCTCTTTCTCTCACACACACACATTCCCTCTCTCTCTCTCACGCACACAAATTGCCCCTCTCTCTCAGACACATCCACATTCCCTCTCTCTCTCACTCACACACATTCCCTCTCTCTCTCAGACACAGATATTCCCCCTCTCTCTCTCTCTCTCTCACATCCACATTCCCTCTCTCTGTCACAGAAACACAGAAACCCTCTTTCTCTCACACACACATTCCCTCTCTCTCACACACACACACACACACACTTCCCTCTCTCTCTCACACACACATTCCCTCTCTCTCTCTCTCACACACACAGTTCCTCTAACTCACATACGCACATTCCCTCTCTCTCTCTCACACACATTCCCTCTGTCTCTCTCACACACCCACTCCCTCTCTCTCTCTCACACATAAACTCTCTCTGTCTCACACACACACATTCCCTTTCTATCTCTCACACACACGTTCCCTCTCTCTCACACACACACATTTCCTCTCTCTTTCTCACACACACACATTTCCTCTCTCTCTCACACACACACACTCCCTCTCTCTCTCTCTCACATACACACACACATTCTCTCTCTCTCTCACACACACAAATTCCCTCTCTCAAACACACACATTCCCTCTCTGTCTCACATACATACTCCCTATCTTCCTCACACACACATTCCCTCTGTCTCTCACACACACACATTTCCTCTAGCTTTCTCACACACACACATTCCCTCTCTCTCTCACACACACACACTCTCCTCTCTCTCTCTCTCACATACACACACACATTCTCTCTCTCTCTCTCACACACACAAATTCCCTCTCTCAAACACACACATTCCCTCTCTGTCTCAGATACATACTCCCTATCTTCCTCACACACACATTCCCTCTGTCTCTCATACACACACATTTCTCTCTCTCTCTCGCACACACACACAGACATTCCCTCTCTCTCTCTCTCTCTCAGACATACACTCTCACATCTCTCTGTCTCTCTCACAGTTCCCTTGCTCTCACAGATTCCCTCTCTCTCTCTCACACACACACTCCCTCGTTCTCTCACACACACATATTCCCTGTCTCTCACACACACACATTCCTTCTCTTTCTAACAGATTCCCTCTCTCTCTCTCACACACACACTCCTTCACTCAAACACACACATTCCCTCTTTCTCTCACACACACACATTCCCTCTCTCTCTCTCACGCACACAAATTGCCCCTCTCTCTCAGACACATCCACATTCCCTCTCTCTCTCACTCACACACATTCCCTCTCTCTCTCAGACACAGATATTCCCCCTCTCTCTCTCTCTCTCTCACATCCACATTCCCTCTCTCTGTCACAGAAACACAGAAACCCTCTTTCTCTCACACACACATTCCCTCTCTCTCACACACACACACACACACGTTCCCTCTCTCTCTCACACACACATTCCCTCTCTCTCTCTCTCACACACACAGTTCCTCTAACTCACATACGCACATTCCCTCTCTCTCTCTCACACACATTCCCTCTGTCTCTCTCACACACCCACTCCCTCTCTCTCTCTCACACATAAACTCTCTCTGTCTCACACACACACATTCCCTTTCTATCTCTCACACACACGTTCCCTCTCTCTCACACACACACATTTCCTCTCTCTTTCTCACACACACACATTTCCTCTCTCTCTCACACACACACACTCCCTCTCTCTCTCTCTCACATACACACACACATTCTCTCTCTCTCTCACACACACAAATTCCCTCTCTCAAACACACACATTCCCTCTCTGTCTCACATACATACTCCCTATCTTCCTCACACAACACTTCCCTCTGTCTCTCACACACACACATTTCCTCTAGCTTTCTCACACACACACATTCCCTCTCTCTCTCACACACACACACTCCCTCTCTCTCTCTCTCACATACACACACACATTCTCTCTCTCTCTCACACACACAAATGCCCTCTCTCAAACACACACATTCCTCTCTGTCTCAGATACATACTCCCTATCTTCCTCACACACACATTCCCTCTGTCTCTCATACACACACATTTCCTCTCTCTCTCGCACACACACAGACATTCCCTCTCTCTCTCTTTCTCTCAGACATACACTCTCACATCTCTCTGTCTCTCTCACAGTTCCCCTTGCTCTCACAGATTCCCTCTCTCTCTCTCACACACACACTCCCTCGTTCTCTCACACACACATATTCCCTGTCTCTCACACACACACATTCCTTCTCTTTCTAACAGATTCCCTCTCTCTCTCTCACACACACACTCCTTCACTCAAACACACACATTCCCTCTTTCTCTCACACACAGCACACAGTCCCTCTCTCTCTCTCACGCACACAAATTGCCCCTCTCTCTCAGACACATCCGCATTCCCTCTCTCTCTCACTCACACACATTCCCTCTCTCTCTCAGACACAGATATTCCCCTCTCTCTCTCTCTCTCTCACATCCACATTCCTCTCTCTGTCACAGACACACAGATACCCTTTTTCTCTCACATACACATTCCCTCTCTCTCACACACACATATTCCCTCTATCGCTCTCTCACCACACACGTTCCCCTCTCTCTCTCTCACACACACACACATTCCCTTTCTCTCTCAGACACATCCACATTCCCTCTCTCTGTCACAGACACACAGATACCCTTTTTCTCTCACATACACATTCCCTCTCTCTCTCTCTCTCACACACACACACACACACACACACACATATTCCCTCTATCGCTCTCTCACACACATTCCCTCTCTCTCTCACACACACAGTCCCTCTAACTCTCATACACACACTCCCTCTCTTTCTCACACACACACATTCCTCCTCTCTCTCTCTCTGACACTTAAACGCCCTCTCTCTCACATACACACATTCCCTCTCTCTCTCTCACACACGCACATTCCCTCTCTCTCAGACACATCCACATTCCTCTCTGTATCACAGACCCTTTTTCTCTCACATACACATTCCCTCTCTCTCACACACACACACACACATATTCCCTCTATCGCTCTCTCACACACATTCCCTCTCTCTCTCACACACACAGTCCCTCTAACTCTCATACACACACTCCTCTCTTTCTCACACACACACATTCCCTCTCTCTCTCACACACACATAAACTCACTGTCTCTCTAACACACACATTCCCTCTCTCTCACACACATTTCCCCTCTCTCTCTCTTCTCACACACACACATTCCATCTCTCTCTCAGACACATCCACATTCCCTCTCTCTGTCACAGACACACAGATACCCTTTTTCTCTCACATACACATTCCCTCTCTCTCTCTCTCTCACACACACACACACACACACACACACATATTCCCTCTATCGCTCTCTCACACACATTCCCTCTCTCTCTCACACACACACTCCTCTAACTCTCATACACACACTCCTTCTCTCTCTCACACACACACATTCCCTCTCTCTCTCACACACACATAAACTCACTGTCTCTCTAACACACACATTCCCTCTCTCTCACACACATTTCCCCTCTCTCTCTCTCTCTCACACACACACATTCCATCTCTCTCTCAGACACATCCACATTCCCTCTCTCTGTCACAGACACACAGATACCCTTTTTCTCTCACATACACATTCCCTCTCTCTCTCACACACACACACACACACACACACACACACACACACATATTCCCTCGATCGCTCTCTCACACACATTCCCTCTCTCTCTCACACACACAGTCCCTCTAACTCTCATACACACACTCCCTCTCTTTCTCACACACACACATTCCTTCTCTCTCTCTCTCACACTTAAACGCCCTCTCTCTCACACACACATTCCCTCTCTCTCTCAGATGCAGACATTCCCTCTCTCTCTCTCACACACACTCCCTATCTCCCTCACACACACATTTCCCTCTCTCTCTCACACACACATTCCCTCTCTCTCAGACACACACATTCTCTCTCTCTCTCTCTCTCTCTCTCTCTCACACACAGACTGCTGCTCTCTCTCGCTCAACACACACACATTCCCTCTATCTCTCTCTCACACACACATTCCCTCTCTCTCTCTCTCACTCACACACACATACACATTCCTCTCTCTCTCTCTCACAGACACACACTCTCCCTCTCTGTCACACACACCAAACTGCCTGTTTCTCTCACACACACATTCCCCCTCTCTCTCATACACACATTCCCTCTCTCTCTCTCACACACACACATTCCCTCTATCTCTCTCACACACACACACATACATTCCCTCTATCTCTCTCACACACACATTCCCTCTCTCTCACTCACACCACACATTCCCTCTATCTCTCTCTCTCACACACACACATTAACTCTCTCTCTCACTCACACACACATTCCCTCTCTCTCACAGACAGACATTCGCTCTGTCTCTCTCTCACACACACAGCCCCCACTGTCTCACACATTTCCTCTCTCTCTCACACACACACACTCCCTCTCTCTCTCTCTCATACACACACACATTCTCTCTCTCTCTCACACACACACAAATTCCCTCTCTCAAACACACACATTCCCTCTCTGTCTCACATACATACTCCCTATCTTCCTCACACACACATTCCCTCTGTCTCTCACACACACACATTTCCTCTAGCTTTCTCACACACACACATTCCCTCTCTCTCTCTCACACACACACACTCCCTCTCTCTCTCTCTCACATACACACACACATCTTCTTCTTCTCTCTCACACACACAAATTCCCCTCTCTCAAACCACACACATTCCCTCTCTGTCTCAGATACATACTCCCTATCTTCCTCACACACACATTCCCTCTGTCTCTCATACACACACATTTCCTCTCTCTCTCGCACACACACACAGACATTCCCTCTCTCTCTCTCTCTCTCAGACATACACTCTCACATCTCTCTGTCTCTCTCACAGTTCCCCTTGCTCTCACAGATTCCCTCTCTCTCTCTCACACACACACTCCTCGTTCTCTCACACACACATATTCCCTGTCTCTCACACACACACATTCCTTCTCTTTCTAACAGATTCCCTCTCTCTCTCTCACACACACACTCCTTCACTCAAACACACACATTCCCTCTTTCTCTCACACACACACATTCCCTCTCTCTCTCTCACGCACACAAATTGCCCCTCTCTCTCAGACACATCCACATTCCCTCCTCTCTCTCACTCACACACATTCCCTCTCTCTCTCAGACACAGATATTCCCCCTCTCTCTCTCTCTCTCTCACATCCACATTCCTCTCTCTGTCACAGAAACACAGAAACCCTCTTTCTCTCACACACATTTCCCTCTCTCTCACACACACACACACACACATTCCCTCTCTCTCTCACACACACATTCCCTCTCTCTCTCTCTCTCACACACACAGTTCCTCTAACTCACATACGCACATTCCCTCTCTCTCTCTCACACACATTCCCTCTGTCTCTCTCACACACCCACTCCCTCTCTCTCTCTCACACATAACTCTCTCTGTCTCACACACACACATTCCCTTTCTATCTCTCACACACACGTTCCCTCTCTCTCACACACACACACATTTCCTCTCTCTTTCTCACACACACACATTTCCTCTCTCTCTCACACACACACACTCCCTCTCTCTCTCTCTCACATACACACACACATTCTCTCTCTCTCTCACACACACAAATTCCCTCTCTCAAACACACACATTCCCTCTCTGTCTCACATACATACCCCTATCTTCCTCACACACACATTCCCTCTGTCTCTCACACACACACATTTCCTCTAGCTTTCTCACACACACACATTCCCTCTCTCTCTCACACACACACACTCCCTCTCTCTCTCTCTCACATACACACACACATTCTCTCTCTCTCTCACACACACAAATTCCCTCTCTCAAACACACACATTCCCCTCTCTGTCTCAGATACATACTCCCTATCTTCCTCACACACACATTCCCTCTGTCTCTCATACACACACATTTCCTCTCTCTCTCGCACACACACACAGACATTCCCTCTCTCTCTCTTTCTCTCAGACATACACTCTCACATCTCTCTGTCTCTCTCACAGTTCCCCTTGCTCTCACAGATTCCCTCTCTCTCTCTCCACACACACACACTCCCTCGTTCTCTCACACACACATATTCCCTGTCTCTCACACACACACATTCCTTCTCTTTCTAACAGATTCCCTCTCTCTCTCTCACACACACACTCCTTCACTCAAACACACACATTCCCTCTTTCTCTCACACACACACACATTCCCTCTCTCTCTCTCACGCACACAAATTGCCCCTCTCTCTCAGACACATCCGCATTCCCTCTCTCTCTCACTCACACACATTCCCTCTCTCTCTCAGACACAGATATTCCCCCTCTCTCTCTCTCTCTCTCTCTCACATCCACATTCGCTCTCTCTGTCACAGACACACAGATACCCTTTTTCTCTCACATACACATTCCCTCTCTCTCACACACACATATTCCCTCTATCGCTCTCTCACACACACATTCCCCTCTCTCTCTCTCACACACACACACATTCCCTCTCTCTCTCAGACACATCCACATTCCCTCTCTCTGTCACAGACACA
>NW_027275275.1:0-63248 GCF_030028105.1 Mobula birostris
TGCCCTGAAACTCCTGCACTGAAACTCATGCCATGAATCTCATATCCTGAAACTCACGCCCTGAATCACATGCACTGAAACTCCTGCCCTGAAACTCATGCCCTGAAACTCATGCACTGAAACTCATGCCCTGAATCTCATGCCCTGAAACTCGTGCCCTGAAACTCCTGCACTGAAACACCTGCCCTGAATCTCCTGCCCTGAAAATGAAGCCCTGAATCTCATGCTCTAAAACTCGTGCACTGAATCTCATGCCCTCAATTAACTGCACTGAAACTCATGCCCTGAATCTCATGCCCTGAAACTCATGCCCTGAATCATCTGCCCAGAAACTCATGCCCTGAATTACATGCCCTGAAATACCTGCCTTGGATCTCATGCCCTGAAACTCCTACCCTGAAACTCATGCACTGAAACTCATGCCCTGAATCACATGCCCTAAAACTCATGCCCTGAATCATATGCCCGAAACTCATGCCCTGAATTACATGCCCTGAAATACCTGCCCTGAATCTCATGCCCTGAAACTCATGCCCTGAATCTCATGCCCTGAAACTCCTGCACTGAAACTCATGCCCTGAATCTCTTGCCCTGAAACACCTGCACTGAAACTCATGCCATGAATCTCATATCCTGAAACTCACGCCTTGAATCACATGCCCTGAAACTCCTGCCCTGAAACTCATGCCCTGAAACTCATGCCCTGAAACTCATGCCCTGAATCTCATGCCCTGAATCTCGTGCCCTGAAACTCCTGCACTGAAACACCTGCCCTGAATCTCCTGCCCTGAAAATGAAGCCCTGAATCTCATGCCCTGAATCTCATGCCCTGAAACTCATGCCCTGAAACTCATGCCCTGAATCTCCTGTCCTGAAACTCATGCCCTGAATCTCATGCCCTGAATCTGATGCCCTGAAAATCATGCCCTGAATCTCATGCCCTGAATCTCATGCTCTGAAACTCATGCCCTGAATCTCATGCCTTGAAACTCCTGCCCTCAAACTCATGCACTGAAACTCATGCCCTGAATCTCATGCCCTGAAACACCTGCACTGAAACTCATGCCATGAATCTCATATCCTGAAACTCACGCCTTGAATCACATGCCCTTAAACTCCTGCCCTGAAACTCATGCCCTGAAACTCATGCCCTGAATCTCATGCCCTGAATCTCGTGCCCTGAAACTCCTGCACTGAAACACCTGCCCTGAATCTCCTGCCCTGAAAATGAAGCCCTGAATCTCATGCCCTGAATCTCATGCCCTGAAACTCATGCCCTGAAACTCATGCCCTGAATCTCCTGTCCTGAAACTCATGCCCTGAATCTCATGGCCTGAATCTCACGCCCTGAAACTCCTGCACTGAAACACCTGCCCTAAATCTCCTGCCCTGAAAATCATGCCCTGAATCTCATGCCCTGAATCTCATGCTCTGAAACTGATGCCCTGAATCTCATGCCCTGAAACTCCTGCACTGAAACTCATGCCATGAATCTCATATCCTGAAACTCACGCCCTGAATCACATGCCCTGAAACTCCTGCCCTGAAACTCATGCCCTGAAACTCATGCCCTGAATTTCCTGTCCTGAAACTCATGCCCTGAATCTCATGCCCTGAATTTCATGCCCTGAAACTCCTGCACTGAAACACCTGCCCTGAATCTCCTGCCCTGAAAATCATGCCCTGAATCTCATGCCCTGAATTTCATGCTCTGAAACTCATGCCCTGAATCTCATGCCCTCAAGGACCTGCACTGAAACTCATGCCCTGAATCTCATGACCTGAAACTCATGCCCTGAACCTCATGCCCTGAAACTCAAGCCCTGAATCTCATGCCCTGAAACTCCTGCACTGAAACTCATGCCATGAATCTCATATCCTGAAACTCACGCCCTGAATCACATGCCCTGAAACTCCTGCCCTGAAACTCATGCCCTGAAACTCATGCCCTGAATTTCCTGTCCTGAAACTCATGCCCTGAATCTCATGCCCTGAATCTCATGCCCTGAAACTCCTGCACTGAAACACCTGCCCTGAATCTCCTGCCCTGAAAATCATGCCCTGAATTTCAAGCCCTGAATCTCATGCTCTGAAACTCATGCCCTGAATCTCATGCCCTCTAGTTCCTGCACTGAAACTCATGCCCTGAATCTCATGACCTGAAACTCATGCCCTGAACCTCATGCCCTGAAACTCAAGCCCTGAATCTCATGCCCGGAATCTCATGCCCTAAATCACATACCCTGAAACTCCTGCCCTGAAACTCATGCACTCAAACTCATGCCCTGAATCACATGCCCTAAAACTCCTGCCCTGAAACTCATGCCCTGAAACTCATGCCCTGAACCTCATGCCCTGAAACTCAAGCCCTGAATCTCATGCCCTGAAACTCATGCCCTAAATCACATATCCTGAAACTACTGCCCTGAATCATCTGCCCAGAAAACCATGCCCTGAATTACATGCCCTGAAATGCCTGCCCTGAATCTCATGCCCTGAAACTCATGCCCTGAATCTCATGCCCTGAATCTCATGCCCTAAAACTCCTGCCCTGAATCATCTGCCCAGAAACTCATGCCCTGAATTACATGCCCTGAAATACCTGCCCTGAATCTCATGCCCTGAAACTCATGCCCTGAATCTCATGCCCTGAAACTCCTGCACTCAAACTCATGCCATGAATCTCATATCCTGAAACTCACGCCCTGAATTACATGCCCTGAAACTCCTGCCCTGAAACTCATGCCCTGAATCTCCTGTCCTAAAACTCATGCCCTGAATCTCATGCTCTGAATCTCATGCCCTGAAACTCCTGCACTGAAACACCTGCCCTGAATCTCCTGCCCTGAAAATCATACCCTGAATCTCATGCCCTGAATCTCATGCTCTGAAACTCATGCCCTAAATCACATACCCTGAAACTCCTGCCCTGAAACTCATGCACTCAAACTCGTGCCCTGAATCACATGCCCTAAAACTCCTGCCCTGAATCTCATGCCCTGAAACTCAAGTCCTGAATCTCATGCCCTGAAACTCATACCCTAAATCACATACCCTGAAACTACTGCCCTGAAACGCATGCACTGAAACTCATGCCCTGAATCACATGCCCTAAAATTCCTGCCCTGAATCATCAGCCCAGAAACTCATGCCCTGAATTACATGCCCTGAATCACATGCCCTAAAATTCCTGCCCTGAATCATCTGCCCAGAAACTCATGCCCTGAATTACATGCCCTGAAATACCTGCCCTGAATCTCATGCCCTGAAACTCATGCCCTGAATCTCATGCCCTGAATCTCATGCCCTGAAACTCCTGCACTGAAACACCAGCCCTGAATCTCCTGCCTTAAAAATCATGCCCTGAATCTCATGCCCTGAATCTCATGCTCTGAAACTCGTGCACTGAATCTCATGCCCTCAAGTTCCTGCACTGAAACTCATGCCCTGAATCTCATGCCCTGAAACTCATGCCCTGAACCTCATTCCCTGAAACTCAAGCCCTGAATCTCATGCCCTGAAACTCATGCCCTAAATCACATACCCTGAAATTCCTGCCCTGAAACTCATGCACAGAAACTCATGCCCTGAATCACATGCCCTAAAACTCATGCCCTGAATCATCTGCCCAGAAACTCATGCCCTGAATTACATGCCCTGAAATACCTGCCCTGAATCTCATGCCCTGAAACTCATGCCCTGAATCTCATGCCCTGAAACTCCTGCACTGAAACTCATGCCATGAATCTCATATCCTGAAACTCACGCCCTGAATTACATGCCCTGAAACTCCTGCCCTGAAACTCATGCCCTGAAACTCATGCCCTGAAACTCATGCCCTGAATCTCCTGTCCTAAAACTCATGCCCTGAATCTCATGTCCTGAATCTCATGCCCTGAAACTCCTGCACTGAAACACCTGCCCTGAATCTCCTGCCCTGAAACTCATGCCCTGAATTTCCTGTCCTGAAACTCATGCCCTGAATCTCATGCCCTGAATCTCATGCCCTGAAACTCCTGCACTGAAACACCTGCCCTGAATCTCCTGCCCTGAAAATCATGCCCTGAATTTCAAGCCCTGAATCTCATGCTCTGAAACTCATGCCCTGAATCTCATGCCCTCTAGTTCCTGCACTGAAACTCATGCCCTGAATCTCATGACCTGAAACTCATGCCCTGAACCTCATGCCCTGAAACTCAAGCCCTGAATCTCATGCCCGGAATCTCATGCCCTAAATCACATACGTTGAAACTCCTGCCCTGAAACTCATGCACTCAAACTCATGCCCTGAATCACATGCCCTAAAACTCCTGCCCTGAAACTCATGCCCTGAAACTCATGCCCTGAACCTCATGCCCTGAAACTCAAGCCCTGAATCTCATGCCCTGAAACTCATGCCCTAAATCACATATCCTGAAACTACTGCCCTGAATCATCTGCCCAGAAAACCATGCCCTGAATTACATGCCCTGAAATGCCTGCCCTGAATCTCATGCCCTGAAACTCATGCCCTGAATCTCATGCCCTGAATCTCATGCCCTAAAACTCCTGCCCTGAATCATCTGCCCAGAAACTCATGCCCTGAATTACATGCCCTGAAATACCTGCCCTGAATCTCATGCCCTGAAACTCATGCCCTGAATCTCATGCCCTGAAACTCCTGCACTCAAACTCATGCCATGAATCTCATATCCTGAAACTCACGCCCTGAATTACATGCCCTGAAACTCCTGCCCTGAAACTCATGCCCTGAATCTCCTGTCCTAAAACTCATGCCCTGAATCTCATGCTCTGAATCTCATGCCCTGAAACTCCTGCACTGAAACACCTGCCCTGAATCTCCTGCCCTGAAAATCATACCCTGAATCTCATGCCCTGAATCTCATGCTCTGAAACTCATGCCCTAAATCACATACCCTGAAACTCCTGCCCTGAAACTCATGCACTCAAACTCGTGCCCTGAATCACATGCCCTAAAACTCCTGCCCTGAATCTCATGCCCTGAAACTCAAGTCCTGAATCTCATGCCCTGAAACTCATACCCTAAATCACATACCCTGAAACTACTGCCCTGAAACGCATGCACTGAAACTCATGCCCTGAATCACATGCCCTAAAATTCCTGCCCTGAATCATCAGCCCAGAAACTCATGCCCTGAATTACATGCCCTGAATCACATGCCCTAAAATTCCTGCCCTGAATCATCTGCCCAGAAACTCATGCCCTGAATTACATGCCCTGAAATACCTGCCCTGAATCTCATGCCCTGAAACTCATGCCCTGAATCTCATGCCCTGAATCTCATGCCCTGAAACTCCTGCACTGAAACACCAGCCCTGAATCTCCTGCCTGCCTTAAAAATCATGCCCTGAATCTCATGCCCTGAATCTCATGCTCTGAAACTCGTGCACTGAATCTCATGCCCTCAAGTTCCTGCACTGAAACTCATGCCGTGAATCTCATGCCCTGAAACTCATGCCCTGAACCTCATTCCCTGAAACTCAAGCCCTGAATCTCATGCCCTGAAACTCATGCCCTAAATCACATACCCTGAAACTCCTGCTCTGAAACTCATGCACAGAAACTCATGCCCTGAATCACATGCCCTAAAACTCATGCCCTGAATCATCTGCCCAGAAACTCATGCCTGAATTACATGCCCTGAAATACCTGCCCTGAATCTCATGCCCTGAAACTCATGCCCTGAATCTCATGCCCTGAAACTCTGCACTGAAACTCATGCCAGGAATCTCATATCCTGAAACTCACGCCCTGAATTACATGCCCTGAAACTCCTGCCCTGAAACTCATGCCCTGAAACTCATGCCCTGAAACTCATGCCCTGAATCTCCTGTCCTAAAACTCATGCCCTGAATCTCATGTCCTGAATCTCATGCCCTGAAACTCCTGCACTGAAACACCTGCCCTGAATCTCCTGCCCTGAAACTCATGCCCTGAATCTCATGCCCTGAATCTCACGCTCTGAAACTCGTGCACTGAATCTCATGACCTCAAGTTACTGCACTGAAACTCATGCCCTGAATCTCATGTCCTGAAACTCCTGCACTGAAACACCTGCCCTGAATCTCCTGCCTTGGAAATCATGACCTGAATCTCATGCCCTGAATCTCATGCTCTGAACTCGTGCACTGAATCTCATGCCCTCAAGTTCCTGCACTGAAACTCAAGCCTGAATCTCATGCCCTGAAACTCATGCCCTGAACCTCATGCCCTGAAACTCAAGCCCAGAATCTCATGCCCTGAAACTCATGCCCTAAATCACATACCCTGAAACTCCTGCCCTGAATCATCTGCCCAGAAACTCATGCCCTGAATTACATGCCCTGAAATACCTGCCCTGAGTCTCATGCCCTGAAACTCATGCCCTGAATCTCATGCCCAGAAACTCCTGCCCTGAATCTCATGCACTGAAACTCATGCCCTGAATCTCATGCCTTGAAACTCCTGCCCTCAAACTCATGCACTGAAACTCATGCCCTGAATCTCATGCCCTGAAACACCTGCACTGAAACTCATGCCATGAATCTCATATCCTGAAACTCACGCCTTGAATCACATGCCCTGAAACTCCTGCCCTGAAACTCATGCCCTGAAACTCATGCCCTGAAACTCATGCCCTGAATCTCATGCCCTGAATCTCGTGCCCTGAAACTCCTGCACTGAAACACCTGCCCTGAATCTCCTGCCCTGAAAATGAAGCCCTGAATCTCATGCCCTGAATCTCATGCCCTGAAACTCATGCCCTGAAACTCATGCCCTGAATCTCCTGTCCTGAAACTCATGCCCTGAATCTCATGCCCTGAATCTCATGCCCTGAAACTCCTGCACTGAAACACCTGCCCTGAATCTCCTGCCCTGAAAATCATGCCCTGAATCTCATGCCCTGAATCTCATGCTCTGAAACTCATGCCCTGAATCTCAAGCCCTGAATCTCATGCCCTGAAGCTCATGCCCTACATCACATACCCTGAAACTCCTGCCCTGAAACTCATGCACTGAAACTCATGCCGGGAATCACATGCCCTAAAACTCATGCCCTGAATCATCTGCCCAGAAACTCATGCCCTGAATTACATGCCCTGAAACACCTGCCCTGAATCTCATGCCCTGAAACTCATGCCCTTAATCTCATGGCCTGAAACTCCTGCCCTCAAACTCATGCACTGAAACTCATGCCCTGAATCTCATGCCTTGAAACTCCTGCCCTCAAACTCATGCACTGAAACTCATGCCCTGAAGCTCATGCCCTACATCACATGCCCTGAAACACCTGCCCTGAATCTCATGCCCTGAAACTCATGCCCTTAATCTCATGGCCTGAAACTCCTGCCCTCAAACTCATGCACTGAAACTCATGCCCTGAATCTCATGCCTTGAAACTCCTGCCCTCAAACTCATGCACTGAAACTCATGCCCTGAATCTCATGCCCTGAAACACCTGCACTGAAACTCATGCCATGAATCTCATATCCTGAAACTCACGCCTTGAATCACATGCCCTGAAACTCCTGCCCTGAAACTCATGCCCTGAAACTCATGCCCTGAATCTCATGCACTGAATCTCGTGCCCTGAAACTCCTGCACTGAAACACCTGCCCTGAATCTCCTGCCCTGAAAATGAAGCCCTGAATCTCATGCCCTGAATCTCATGCCCTGAAACTCATGCCCTGAAACTCATGCCCTGAATCTCCTGTCCTGAAACTCATGCCCTGAATCTCATGCCCTGAATCTCATGCCCTGAAACTCCTGCACTGAAACACCTGCCCTGAATCTCCTGCACTGAAAATCATGCCCTGAATATCATGCCCTGAATCTCATGCTCTGAAACTCATGCCCTGAATCTCATGCCCTGAATCTCCTGCCCTGAATCTCATGCCCTGAATCTCATGCCCAGAAACTCCTGCACTGAAACACCTGCCCTGAATCTCCTGCCCTGAAAATCATGCCCTGAAACTCAAGCCCTGAATCTCCTGCCCTGAAACTCATGCACTGAAATTCATGCCCTGAATCACATGCCCTAAAACTCCTGCCCTGAATCATCTGCCCAGAAACTCATGCCCTGAATTACATGCCCTGAAATTCCTGCCCTGAATCTCATGCCCTGAAACTCATGCCCTGAATCTCATGCCCTGAAACTCCTGCCCTCAAACTCATGCAGTGAAACTCAAGCCCTGAATTTCATGCCTTGAAACTCCTGTCCTGAATCTCATGCCCTGAAACTCATGCCCTGAATCTCATGCCCTGAAACTCCTGCACTGAAACTCATGCCATGAATCTCATATCCTGAAACTCACGCCCTGAATTACATACCCTGAAACTCCTGCCTTGAAACGCATGCCCTGAAACTCATTCCCTGAATCTCCTTTCCTAAAACTCATGCCCTGAATCTCATGCCCTGAAATTCCTGCACTGAAACTCATGCCCTGAATCTCATGCCCTGAATCTCATGCTCTGAAACTCGTGCACTGAATCTCATGCCCTCAAGTTCCTGCACTGAAACTCATGCCCTGAATCTCATGCCCTGAAACTCATGCCCTGAACCTCATGCCCTGAAACTCAAACCCTGAATCTCATGCCCTGAAACTCATGCCCTAAATCACATACCCTGAAACTCCTGCCCTGAAACTCGTGCAATGAATCTCATGCCCTGAATCTCCTGTCCTGAAACTCATGCCCTGAATCTCATGCCCTGAATCTCATGCCCTGAAACTCCTGCACTGAAACACCTGCCCTGAATCTCCTGCCCTGAAAATCATGCCCTGAATCTCAAGCCCTGAATCTCATGCTCTGAAACTCATGCCCTGAATCTCATGCCCTCAAGTTCCTGCACTGAAACTCATGCCCTGAATCTCATGACCTGAAACTCATGCCCTGAACTTCATGCCCTGAAACTCAAGCCCTGAATCTCATGCCCGGAATCTCATGCCCTAAATCACATACCCTGAAACTCCTGCCCTGAAACTCATGCACTCAAACTCATGCCCTGAATCACATGCCCTAAAACTCCTGCCCTGAAACTCATGCCCTGAACCTCATGCCCTGAAACTCAAGCCCTGAATCTCATGCCCTGAAACTCATGCCCTAAATCACATACCCTGAAACTACTGCCCTGAAACTCATGCACTGAAACTCATGCCCTGAATCACATGCCCTAAAATTCCTGCCCTGAATAATCTGCCCAGAAAATCATGCCCTGAATTACATGCCCTGAAATACCTGCTCTGAATCTCATGCCCTGAAACTCATGCCCTGAATCTCATGCCCTGAATCTCATGCCCTAAAACTCCTGCCCTGAATCATCTGCCCAGAAACTCATGCCCTGAATTACATGCCCTGAAATACCTGCCCTGAATCTCATGCCCTGAAACTCATGCCCTGAATCTCATGCCCTGAAACTCCTGCACTCAAACTCATGCCATGAATCTCATATCCTGAAACTCACGCCCTGAATTACATGCCCTGAAACTCCTGCCCTGAAACTCATGCCCTGACACTCATGCCCTGAAACTCATGCCCTGAATCTCCTGTCCTAAAACTCATGCCCAGAATCTCATGCTCTGAATCTCATGCCCTGAAACTCCTGCACTGAAACACCTGCCCTGAATCTCCTGCCCTGAAACTCATGCCCTGAATCTCATGCCCTGAATCTCACGCTCTGAAACTCGTGCACTGAATCTCATGACCTCAATTTACTGCCCTGAAACTCATGCCCTGAATCTCATGTCCTGAAACTCCTGCACTGAAACACCTGCCCTGAATCTCCTGTCTTGAAAATCATGACCTGAATCTCATGCCCTGAATCTCATGCCCTGAAACTCATGCCCTGAATCATCTGCCCAGAAACTCATGCCCTGAATTACATGCCCTGAAATACCTGCCTTGGATCTCATGCCCTGAAACTCCTGCCCTGAAACTCATGCACTGAAACTCATGCCCTGAATCACATGCCCTAAAACTCATGCCCTGAATCATATGCCCAGAAACTCATGCCCTGAATTACATGCCCTGAAATACCTGCCCTGAATCTCATGCCCTGAAACTCATGCCCTGAATCTCATGCCCTGAAACTCCTGCACTGAAACTCATGCCCTGAATCTCTTGCCCTGAAACACCTGCACTGAAACTCATGCCATGAATCTCATATCCTGAAACTCACGCCTTGAATCACATGCCCTGAAACTCCTGCCCTGAAACTCATGCCCTGAAACTCATGCCCTGAAACTCATGCCCTGAATCTCATGCCCTGAATCTCGTGCCCTGAAACTCCTGCACTGAAACACCTGCCCTGAATCTCCTGCCCTGAAAATGAAGCCCTGAATCTCATGCCCTGAATCTCATGCCCTGAAACTCATGCCCTGAAACTCATGCCCTGAATCTCCTGTCCTGAAACTCATGCCCTGAATCTCATGCCCTGAATCTGATGCCCTGAAAATCATGCCCTGAATCTCATGCCCTGAATCTCATGCTCTGAAACTCATGCCCTGAATCTCATGCCTTGAAACTCCTGCCCTCAAACTCATGCACTGAAACTCATGCCCTGAATCTCATGCCCTGAAACACCTGCACTGAAACTCATGCCATGAATCTCATATCCTGAAACTCACGCCTTGAATCACATGCCCTTAAACTCCTGCCCTGAAACTCATGCCCTGAAACTCATGCCCTGAATCTCATGCCCTGAATCTCGTGCCCTGAAACTCCTGCACTGAAACACCTGCCCTGAATCTCCTGCCCTGAAAATGAAGCCCTGAATCTCATGCCCTGAAACTCATGCCCTGAATCTCATGACCTGAAACTCATGCCCTGAACCTCATGCCCTGAAACTCAAGCCCTGAATCTCATGCCCTGAAACTCCTGCACTGAAACTCATGCCATGAATCTCATATCCTGAAACTCACGCCCTGAATCACATGCCCTGAAACTCCCGCCCTGAAACTCATGCCCTGAAACTCATGCCCTAAATTTCCTGTCCTGAAACTCATGCCCTGAATCTCATGCCCTGAATCTCATGCCCTGAAACTCCTGCACTGAAACACCTGCCCTGAATCTCCTGCCCTGAAAATCATGCCCTGAATTTCAAGCCCTGAATCTCATGCTCTGAAACTCATGCCCTGAATCTCATGCCCTCAAGTTCCTGCACTGAAACTCATGCCCTGAATCTCATGACCTGAAACTCATGCCCTGAACCTCATGCCCTGAAACTCAAGCCCTGAATCTCATGCCCGGAATCTCATGCCCTAAATCACATACCCTGAAACTCCTGCCCTGAAACTCATGCACTCAAACTCATGCCCTGAATCACATGCCCTAAAACTCCTGCCCTGAAACTCATGCCCTGAAACTCATGCCCTGAACCTCATGCCCTGAAACTCAAGCCCTGAATCTCATGCCCTGAAACTCATGCCCTAAATCACATATCCTGAAACTACTGCCCTGAATCATCTGCCCAGAAAACCATGCCCTGAATTACATGCCCTGAAATGCCTGCCCTGAATCTCATGCCCTGAAACTCATGCCCTGAATCTCATGCCCTGAATCTCATGCCCTAAAACTCCTGCCCTGAATCATCTGCCCAGAAACTCATGCCCTGAATTACATGCCCTGAAATACCTGCCCTGAATCTCATGCCCTGAAACTCATGCCCTGAATCTCATGCCCTGAAACTCCTGCACTCAAACTCATGCCATGAATCTCATATCCTGAAACTCACGCCCTGAATTACATGCCCTGAAACTCCTGCCCTGAAACTCATGCCCTGAATCTCCTGTCCTAAAACTCATGCCCTGAATCTCATGCTCTGAATCTCATACCCTGAATCTCATGCCCTGAAACTCCTGCACTGAAACACCTGCCCTGAATCTCCTGCCCTGAAAATCATGCCCTGAATCTCATGCCTTGAATCTCATGCCCTGAAACTCCTGCACTGAAACTCATGCCATGAATCTCATATCCTGAAACTCACGCCCTGAATCACATGCACTGAAACTCCTGCCCTGAAACTCATGCCCTGAAACTCATGCACTGAAACTCATGCCCTGAATCTCATGCCCTGAAACTCGTGCCCTGAAACTCCTGCACTGAAACACCTGCACTGAATCTCCTGCCCTGAAAATGAAGCCCTGAATCTCATGCTCTAAAACTCGTGCACTGAATCTCATGCCCTCAATTAACTGCACTGAAACTCATGCCCTGAATCTCATGCCCTGAAACGCATGCCCTGAATCATCTGCCCAGAAACTCATGCCCTGAATTACATGCCCTGAAATACCTGCCTTGGATCTCATGCCCTGAAACTCCTACCCTGAAACTCATGCACTGAAACTCATGCCCTGAATCACATGCCCTAAAACTCATGCCCTGAATCATATGCCCGAAACTCATGCCCTGAATTACATGCCCTGAAATACCTGCCCTGAATCTCATGCCCTGAAACTCATGCCCTGAATCTCATGCCCTGAAACTCCTGCACTGAAACTCATGCCCTGAATCTCTTGCCCTGAAACACCTGCACTGAAACTCATGCCATGAATCTCATATCCTGAAACTCACGCCTTGAATCACATGCCCTGAAACTCCTGCCCTGAAACTCATGCCCTGAAACTCATGCCCTGAAACTCATGCCCTGAATCTCATGCCCTGAATCTCGTGCCCTGAAACTCCTGCACTGAAACACCTGCCCTGAATCTCCTGCCCTGAAAATGAAGCCCTGAATCTCATGCCCTGAATCTCATGCCCTGAAACTCATGCCCTGAAACTCATGCCCTGAATCTCCTGTCCTGAAACTCATGCCCTGAATCTCATGCCCTGAATCTGATGCCCTGAAAATCATGCCCTGAATCTCATGCCCTGAATCTCATGCTCTGAAACTCATGCCCTGAATCTCATGCCTTGAAACTCCTGCCCTCAAACTCATGCACTGAAACTCATGCCCTGAATCTCATGCCCTGAAACACCTGCACTGAAACTCATGCCATGAATCTCATATCCTGAAACTCACGCCTTGAATCACATGCCCTTAAACTCCTGCCCTGAAACTCATGCCCTGAAACTCATGCCCTGAATCTCATGCCCTGAATCTCGTGCCCTGAAACTCCTGCACTGAAACACCTGCCCTGAATCTCCTGCCCTGAAAATGAAGCCCTGAATCTCATGCCCTGAATCTCATGCCCTGAAACTCATGCCCTGAAACTCATGCCCTGAATCTCCTGTCCTGAAACTCATGCCCTGAATCTCATGCCCTGAATCTCACGCCCTGAAACTCCTGCACTGAAACACCTGCCCTGAATCTCCTGCCCTGAAAATCATGCCCTGAATCTCATGCCCTGAATCTCATGCTCTGAAACTGATGCCCTGAATCTCATGCCCTGAAACTCCTGCACTGAAACTCATGCCATGAATCTCATATCCTGAAACTCACGCCCTGAATCACATGCCCTGAAACTCCTGCCCTGAAACTCATGCCCTGAAACTCATGCCCTGAATTTCCTGTCCTGAAACTCATGCCCTGAATCTCATGCCCTGAATCTCATGCCCTGAAACTCCTGCACTGAAACACCTGCCCTGAATCTCCTGCCCTGAAAATCATGCCCTGAATCTCATGCCCTGAATTTCATGCTCTGAAACTCATGCCCTGAATCTCATGCCCTCAAGTACCTGCACTGAAACTCATGCCCTGAATCTCATGACCTGAAACTCATGCCCTGAACCTCATGCCCTGAAACTCAAGCCCTGAATCTCATGCCCTGAAACTCCTGCACTGAAACTCATGCCATGAATCTCATATCCTGAAACTCACGCCCTGAATCACATGCCCTGAAACTCCTGCCCTGAAACTCATGCCCTGAAACTCATGCCCTGAATTTCCTGTCCTGAAACTCATGCCCTGAATCTCATGCCCTGAATCTCATGCCCTGAAACTCCTGCACTGAAACACCTGCCCTGAATCTCCTGCCCTGAAAATCATGCCCTGAATTTCAAGCCCTGAATCTCATGCTCTGAAACTCATGCCCTGAATCTCATGCCCTCTAGTTCCTGCACTGAAACTCATGCCCTGAATCTCATGACCTGAAACTCATGCAATGAACCTCATGCCCTGAAACTCAAGCCCTGAATCTCATGCCCGGAATCTCATGCCCTAAATCACATACCCTGAAACTCCTGCCCTGAAACTCATGCACTCAAACTCATGCCCTGAATCACATGCCCTAAAACTCCTGCCCTGAAACTCATGCCCTGAAACTCATGCCCTGAACCTCATGCCCTGAAACTCAAGCCCTGAATCTCATGCCCTGAAACTCATGCCCTAAATCACATATCCTGAAACTACTGCCCTGAATCATCTGCCCAGAAAACCATGCCCTGAATTACATGCCCTGAAATGCCTGCCCTGAATCTCATGCCCTGAAACTCATGCCCTGAATCTCATGCCCTGAATCTCATGCCCTAAAACTCCTGCCCTGAATCATCTGCCCAGAAACTCATGCCCTGAATTACATGCCCTGAAATACCTGCCCTGAATCTCATGCCCTGAAACTCATGCCCTGAATCTCATGCCCTGAAACTCCTGCACTCAAACTCATGCCATGAATCTCATATCCTGAAACTCACGCCCTGAATTACATGCCCTGAAACTCCTGCCCTGAAACTCATGCCCTGAATCTCCTGTCCTAAAACTCATGCCCTGAATCTCATGCTCTGAATCTCATGCCCTGAAACTCCTGCACTGAAACACCTGCCCTGAATCTCCTGCCCTGAAAATCATACCCTGAATCTCATGCCCTGAATCTCATGCTCTGAAACTCATGCCCTAAATCACATACCCTGAAACTCCTGCCCTGAAACTCATGCACTCAAACTCGTGCCCTGAATCACATGCCCTAAAACTCCTGCCCTGAATCTCATGCCCTGAAACTCAAGTCCTGAATCTCATGCCCTGAAACTCATACCCTAAATCACATACCCTGAAACTACTGCCCTGAAACGCAAGCACTGAAACTCATGCCCTGAATCACATGCCCTAAAATTCCTGCCCTGAATCATCAGCCCAGAAACTCATGCCCTGAATTACATGCCCTGAATCACATGCCCTAAAATTCCTGCCCTGAATCATCTGCCCAGAAACTCATGCCCTGAATTACATGCCCTGAAATACCTGCCCTGAATCTCATGCCCTGAAACTCATGCCCTGAATCTCATGCCCTGAATCTCATGCCCTGAAACTCCTGCACTGAAACACCAGCCCTGAATCTCCTGCCTTAAAAATCATGCCCTGAATCTCATGCCCTGAATCTCATGCTCTGAAACTCGTGCACTGAATCTCATGCCCTCAAGTTCCTGCACTGAAACTCATGCCCTGAATCTCATGCCCTGAAACTCATGCCCTGAACCTCATTCCCTGAAACTCAAGCCCTGAATCTCATGCCCTGAAACTCATGCCCTAAATCACATACCCTGAAACTCCTGCCCTGAAACTCATGCACAGAAACTCATGCCCTGAATCACATGCCCTAAAACTCATGCCCTGAATCATCTGCCCAGAAACTCATGCCCTGAATTACATGCCCTGAAATACCTGCCCTGAATCTCATGCCCTGAAACTCATGCCCTGAATCTCATGCCCTGAAACTCCTGCACTGAAACTCATGCCATGAATCTCATATCCTGAAACTCACGCCCTGAATTACATGCCCTGAAACTCCTGCCCTGAAACTCATGCCCTGAAACTCATGCCCTGAAACTCATGCCCTGAATCTCCTGTCCTAAAACTCATGCCCTGAATCTCATGTCCTGAATCTCATGCCCTGAAACTCCTGCACTGAAACACCTGCCCTGAATCTCCTGCCCTGAAACTCATGCCCTGAATTTCCTGTCCTGAAACTCATGCCCTGAATCTCATGCCCTGAATCTCATGCCCTGAAACTCCTGCACTGAAACACCTGCCCTGAATCTCCTGCCCTGAAAATCATGCCCTGAATTTCAAGCCCTGAATCTCATGCTCTGAAACTCATGCCCTGAATCTCATGCCCTCTAGTTCCTGCACTGAATCTCATGCCCTGAATCTCATGCCCTGAAACACCTGCACTGAAACTCATGCCATGAATCTCATATCCTGAAACTCACGCCTTGAATCACATGCCCTTGAACTCCTGCCCTGAAACTCATGCCCTGAAACTCATGCCCTGACACTCATGCCCTGAATCTCATGCCCTGAATCTCGTGCCCTGAAACTCCTGCACTGAAACACCTGCCCTGAATCTCCTGCACTGAAAATGAAGCCCTGAATCTCATGCCCTGAATCTCATGCCCTGAAACTCATGCCCTGAAACTCATGCCCTGAATCTCCTGTCCTGAAACTCATGCTCTGAATCTCATACCCTGAATCTCATGCCCTGAAACTCCTGCACTGAAACACCTGCCCTGAATCTCCTGCCCTGAAAATCATGCCCTGAATCTCATGCCCTGAATCTCATGCTGTGAAACTGATGCCTTGAATCTCATGCCCTGAAACTCCTGCACTGAAACTCATGCCATGAATCTCATATCCTGAAACTCACGCCCTGAATCACATGCACTGAAACTCCTGCCCTGAAACTCATGCCCTGAAACTCATGCACTGAAACTCATGCCCTGAATCTCATGCCCTGAAACTCGTGCCCTGAAACTCCTGCACTGAAACACCTGCCCTGAATCTCCTGCCCTGAAAATGAAGCCCTGAATCTCATGCTCTAAAACTCGTGCACTGAATCTCATGCCCTCAATTAACTGCACTGAAACTCATGCCCTGAATCTCATGCCCTGAAACTCATGCCCTGAATCATCTGCCCAGAAACTCATGCCCTGAATTACATGCCCTGAAATACCTGCCTTGGATCTCATGCCCTGAAACTCCTACCCTGAAACTCATGCACTGAAACTCATGCCCTGAATCACATGCCCTAAAACTCATGCCCTGAATCATATGCCCGAAACTCATGCCCTGAATTACATGCCCTGAAATACCTGCCCTGAATCTCATGCCCTGAAACTCATGCCCTGAATCTCATGCCCTGAAACTCCTGCACTGAAACTCATGCCCTGAATCTCTTGCCCTGAAACACCTGCACTGAAACTCATGCCATGAATCTCATATCCTGAAACTCACGCCTTGAATCACATGCCCTGAAACTCCTGCCCTGAAACTCATGCCCTGAAACTCATGCCCTGAAACTCATGCCCTGAATCTCATGCCCTGAATCTCGTGCCCTGAAACTCCTGCACTGAAACACCTGCCCTGAATCTCCTGCCCTGAAAATGAAGCCCTGAATCTCATGCCCTGAATCTCATGCCCTGAAACTCATGCCCTGAAACTCATGCCCTGAATCTCCTGTCCTGAAACTCATGCCCTGAATCTCATGCCCTGAATCTGATGCCCTGAAAATCATGCCCTGAATCTCATGCCCTGAATCTCATGCTCTGAAACTCATGCCCTGAATCTCATGCCTTGAAACTCCTGCCCTCAAACTCATGCACTGAAACTCATGCCCTGAATCTCATGCCCTGAAACACCTGCACTGAAACTCATGCCATGAATCTCATATCCTGAAACTCACGCCTTGAATCACATGCCCTTAAACTCCTGCCCTGAAACTCATGCCCTGAAACTCATGCCCTGAATCTCATGCCCTGAATCTCGTGCCCTGAAACTCCTGCACTGAAACACCTGCCCTGAATCTCCTGCCCTGAAAATGAAGCCCTGAATCTCATGCCCTGAATCTCATGCCCTGAAACTCATGCCCTGAAACTCATGCCCTGAATCTCCTGTCCTGAAACTCATGCCCTGAATCTCATGGCCTGAATCTCACGCCCTGAAACTCCTGCACTGAAACACCTGCCCTAAATCTCCTGCCCTGAAAATCATGCCCTGAATCTCATGCCCTGAATCTCATGCTCTGAAACTGATGCCCTGAATCTCATGCCCTGAAACTCCTGCACTGAAACTCATGCCATGAATCTCATATCCTGAAACTCACGCCCTGAATCACATGCCCTGAAACTCCTGCCCTGAAACTCATGCCCTGAAACTCATGCCCTGAATTTCCTGTCCTGAAACTCATGCCCTGAATCTCATGCCCTGAATTTCATGCCCTGAAACTCCTGCACTGAAACACCTGCCCTGAATCTCCTGCCCTGAAAATCATGCCCTGAATCTCATGCCCTGAATTTCATGCTCTGAAACTCATGCCCTGAATCTCATGCCCTCAAGGACCTGCACTGAAACTCATGCCCTGAATCTCATGACCTGAAACTCATGCCCTGAACCTCATGCCCTGAAACTCAAGCCCTGAATCTCATGCCCTGAAACTCCTGCACTGAAACTCATGCCATGAATCTCATATCCTGAAACTCACGCCCTGAATCACATGCCCTGAAACTCCTGCCCTGAAACTCATGCCCTGAAACTCATGCCCTGAATTTCCTGTCCTGAAACTCATGCCCTGAATCTCATGCCCTGAATCTCATGCCCTGAAACTCCTGCACTGAAACACCTGCCCTGAATCTCCTGCCCTGAAAATCATGCCCTGAATTTCAAGCCCTGAATCTCATGCTCTGAAACTCATGCCCTGAATCTCATGCCCTCTAGTTCCTGCACTGAAACTCATGCCCTGAATCTCATGACCTGAAACTCATGCCCTGAACCTCATGCCCTGAAACTCAAGCCCTGAATCTCATGCCCGGAATCTCATGCCCTAAATCACATACCCTGAAACTCCTGCCCTGAAACTCATGCACTCAAACTCATGCCCTGAATCACATGCCCTAAAACTCCTGCCCTGAAACTCATGCCCTGAAACTCATGCCCTGAACCTCATGCCCTGAAACTCAAGCCCTGAATCTCATGCCCTGAAACTCATGCCCTAAATCACATATCCTGAAACTACTGCCCTGAATCATCTGCCCAGAAAACCATGCCCTGAATTACATGCCCTGAAATGCCTGCCCTGAATCTCATGCCCTGAAACTCATGCCCTGAATCTCATGCCCTGAATCTCATGCCCTAAAACTCCTGCCCTGAATCATCTGCCCAGAAACTCATGCCCTGAATTACATGCCCTGAAATACCTGCCCTGAATCTCATGCCCTGAAACTCATGCCCTGAATCTCATGCCCTGAAACTCCTGCACTCAAACTCATGCCATGAATCTCATATCCTGAAACTCACGCCCTGAATTACATGCCCTGAAACTCCTGCCCTGAAACTCATGCCCTGAATCTCCTGTCCTAAAACTCATGCCCTGAATCTCATGCTCTGAATCTCATGCCCTGAAACTCCTGCACTGAAACACCTGCCCTGAATCTCCTGCCCTGAAAATCATACCCTGAATCTCATGCCCTGAATCTCATGCTCTGAAACTCATGCCCTAAATCACATACCCTGAAACTCCTGCCCTGAAACTCATGCACTCAAACTCGTGCCCTGAATCACATGCCCTAAAACTCCTGCCCTGAATCTCATGCCCTGAAACTCAAGTCCTGAATCTCATGCCCTGAAACTCATACCCTAAATCACATACCCTGAAACTACTGCCCTGAAACGCATGCACTGAAACTCATGCCCTGAATCACATGCCCTAAAATTCCTGCCCTGAATCATCAGCCCAGAAACTCATGCCCTGAATTACATGCCCTGAATCACATGCCCTAAAATTCCTGCCCTGAATCATCTGCCCAGAAACTCATGCCCTGAATTACATGCCCTGAAATACCTGCCCTGAATCTCATGCCCTGAAACTCATGCCCTGAATCTCATGCCCTGAATCTCATGCCCTGAAACTCCTGCACTGAAACACCAGCCCTGAATCTCCTGCCTTAAAAATCATGCCCTGAATCTCATGCCCTGAATCTCATGCTCTGAAACTCGTGCACTGAATCTCATGCCCTCAAGTTCCTGCACTGAAACTCATGCCCTGAATCTCATGCCCTGAAACTCATGCCCTGAACCTCATTCCCTGAAACTCAAGCCCTGAATCTCATGCCCTGAAACTCATGCCCTAAATCACATACCCTGAAATTCCTGCCCTGAAACTCATGCACAGAAACTCATGCCCTGAATCACATGCCCTAAAACTCATGCCCTGAATCATCTGCCCAGAAACTCATGCCCTGAATTACATGCCCTGAAATACCTGCCCTGAATCTCATGCCCTGAAACTCATGCCCTGAATCTCATGCCCTGAAACTCCTGCACTGAAACTCATGCCATGAATCTCATATCCTGAAACTCACGCCCTGAATTACATGCCCTGAAACTCCTGCCCTGAAACTCATGCCCTGAAACTCATGCCCTGAAACTCATGCCCTGAATCTCCTGTCCTAAAACTCATGCCCTGAATCTCATGTCCTGAATCTCATGCCCTGAAACTCCTGCACTGAAACACCTGCCCTGAATCTCCTGCCCTGAAACTCATGCCCTGAATTTCCTGTCCTGAAACTCATGCCCTGAATCTCATGCCCTGAATCTCATGCCCTGAAACTCCTGCACTGAAACACCTGCCCTGAATCTCCTGCCCTGAAAATCATGCCCTGAATTTCAAGCCCTGAATCTCATGCTCTGAAACTCATGCCCTGAATCTCATGCCCTCTAGTTCCTGCACTGAAACTCATGCCCTGAATCTCATGACCTGAAACTCATGCCCTGAACCTCATGCCCTGAAACTCAAGCCCTGAATCTCATGCCCGGAATCTCATGCCCTAAATCACATACGTTGAAACTCCTGCCCTGAAACTCATGCACTCAAACTCATGCCCTGAATCACATGCCCTAAAACTCCTGCCCTGAAACTCATGCCCTGAAACTCATGCCCTGAACCTCATGCCCTGAAACTCAAGCCCTGAATCTCATGCCCTGAAACTCATGCCCTAAATCACATATCCTGAAACTACTGCCCTGAATCATCTGCCCAGAAAACCATGCCCTGAATTACATGCCCTGAAATGCCTGCCCTGAATCTCATGCCCTGAAACTCATGCCCTGAATCTCATGCCCTGAATCTCATGCCCTAAAACTCCTGCCCTGAATCATCTGCCCAGAAACTCATGCCCTGAATTACATGCCCTGAAATACCTGCCCTGAATCTCATGCCCTGAAACTCATGCCCTGAATCTCATGCCCTGAAACTCCTGCACTCAAACTCATGCCATGAATCTCATATCCTGAAACTCACGCCCTGAATTACATGCCCTGAAACTCCTGCCCTGAAACTCATGCCCTGAATCTCCTGTCCTAAAACTCATGCCCTGAATCTCATGCTCTGAATCTCATGCCCTGAAACTCCTGCACTGAAACACCTGCCCTGAATCTCCTGCCCTGAAAATCATACCCTGAATCTCATGCCCTGAATCTCATGCTCTGAAACTCATGCCCTAAATCACATACCCTGAAACTCCTGCCCTGAAACTCATGCACTCAAACTCGTGCCCTGAATCACATGCCCTAAAACTCCTGCCCTGAATCTCATGCCCTGAAACTCAAGTCCTGAATCTCATGCCCTGAAACTCATACCCTAAATCACATACCCTGAAACTACTGCCCTGAAACGCATGCACTGAAACTCATGCCCTGAATCACATGCCCTAAAATTCCTGCCCTGAATCATCAGCCCAGAAACTCATGCCCTGAATTACATGCCCTGAATCACATGCCCTAAAATTCCTGCCCTGAATCATCTGCCCAGAAACTCATGCCCTGAATTACATGCCCTGAAATACCTGCCCTGAATCTCATGCCCTGAAACTCATGCCCTGAATCTCATGCCCTGAATCTCATGCCCTGAAACTCCTGCACTGAAACACCAGCCCTGAATCTCCTGCCTTAAAAATCATGCCCTGAATCTCATGCCCTGAATCTCATGCTCTGAAACTCGTGCACTGAATCTCATGCCCTCAAGTTCCTGCACTGAAACTCATGCCGTGAATCTCATGCCCTGAAACTCATGCCCTGAACCTCATTCCCTGAAACTCAAGCCCTGAATCTCATGCCCTGAAACTCATGCCCTAAATCACATACCCTGAAACTCCTGCTCTGAAACTCATGCACAGAAACTCATGCCCTGAATCACATGCCCTAAAACTCATGCCCTGAATCATCTGCCCAGAAACTCATGCCCTGAATTACATGCCCTGAAATACCTGCCCTGAATCTCATGCCCTGAAACTCATGCCCTGAATCTCATGCCCTGAAACTCCTGCACTGAAACTCATGCCAGGAATCTCATATCCTGAAACTCACGCCCTGAATTACATGCCCTGAAACTCCTGCCCTGAAACTCATGCCCTGAAACTCATGCCCTGAAACTCATGCCCTGAATCTCCTGTCCTAAAACTCATGCCCTGAATCTCATGTCCTGAATCTCATGCCCTGAAACTCCTGCACTGAAACACCTGCCCTGAATCTCCTGCCCTGAAACTCATGCCCTGAATCTCATGCCCTGAATCTCACGCTCTGAAACTCGTGCACTGAATCTCATGACCTCAAGTTACTGCACTGAAACTCATGCCCTGAATCTCATGTCCTGAAACTCCTGCACTGAAACACCTGCCCTGAATCTCCTGCCTTGGAAATCATGACCTGAATCTCATGCCCTGAATCTCATGCTCTGAAACTCGTGCACTGAATCTCATGCCCTCAAGTTCCTGCACTGAAACTCAAGCCCTGAATCTCATGCCCTGAAACTCATGCCCTGAACCTCATGCCCTGAAACTCAAGCCCAGAATCTCATGCCCTGAAACTCATGCCCTAAATCACATACCCTGAAACTCCTGCCCTGAATCATCTGCCCAGAAACTCATGCCCTGAATTACATGCCCTGAAATACCTGCCCTGAGTCTCATGCCCTGAAACTCATGCCCTGAATCTCATGCCCAGAAACTCCTGCCCTGAATCTCATGCACTGAAACTCATGCCCTGAATCTCATGCCTTGAAACTCCTGCCCTCAAACTCATGCACTGAAACTCATGCCCTGAATCTCATGCCCTGAAACACCTGCACTGAAACTCATGCCATGAATCTCATATCCTGAAACTCACGCCTTGAATCACATGCCCTGAAACTCCTGCCCTGAAACTCATGCCCTGAAACTCATGCCCTGAAACTCATGCCCTGAATCTCATGCCCTGAATCTCGTGCCCTGAAACTCCTGCACTGAAACACCTGCCCTGAATCTCCTGCCCTGAAAATGAAGCCCTGAATCTCATGCCCTGAATCTCATGCCCTGAAACTCATGCCCTGAAACTCATGCCCTGAATCTCCTGTCCTGAAACTCATGCCCTGAATCTCATGCCCTGAATCTCATGCCCTGAAACTCCTGCACTGAAACACCTGCCCTGAATCTCCTGCCCTGAAAATCATGCCCTGAATCTCATGCCCTGAATCTCATGCTCTGAAACTCATGCCCTGAATCTCAAGCCCTGAATCTCATGCCCTGAAGCTCATGCCCTACATCACATACCCTGAAACTCCTGCCCTGAAACTCATGCACTGAAACTCATGCCGGGAATCACATGCCCTAAAACTCATGCCCTGAATCATCTGCCCAGAAACTCATGCCCTGAATTACATGCCCTGAAACACCTGCCCTGAATCTCATGCCCTGAAACTCATGCCCTTAATCTCATGGCCTGAAACTCCTGCCCTCAAACTCATGCACTGAAACTCATGCCCTGAATCTCATGCCTTGAAACTCCTGCCCTCAAACTCATGCACTGAAACTCATGCCCTGAAGCTCATGCCCTACATCACATGCCCTGAAACACCTGCCCTGAATCTCATGCCCTGAAACTCATGCCCTTAATCTCATGGCCTGAAACTCCTGCCCTCAAACTCATGCACTGAAACTCATGCCCTGAATCTCATGCCTTGAAACTCCTGCCCTCAAACTCATGCACTGAAACTCATGCCCTGAATCTCATGCCCTGAAACACCTGCACTGAAACTCATGCCATGAATCTCATATCCTGAAACTCACGCCTTGAATCACATGCCCTGAAACTCCTGCCCTGAAACTCATGCCCTGAAACTCATGCCCTGAATCTCATGCACTGAATCTCGTGCCCTGAAACTCCTGCACTGAAACACCTGCCCTGAATCTCCTGCCCTGAAAATGAAGCCCTGAATCTCATGCCCTGAATCTCATGCCCTGAAACTCATGCCCTGAAACTCATGCCCTGAATCTCCTGTCCTGAAACTCATGCCCTGAATCTCATGCCCTGAATCTCATGCCCTGAAACTCCTGCACTGAAACACCTGCCCTGAATCTCCTGCACTGAAAATCATGCCCTGAATATCATGCCCTGAATCTCATGCTCTGAAACTCATGCCCTGAATCTCATGCCCTGAATCTCCTGCCCTGAATCTCATGCCCTGAATCTCATGCCCAGAAACTCCTGCACTGAAACACCTGCCCTGAATCTCCTGCCCTGAAAATCATGCCCTGAAACTCAAGCCCTGAATCTCCTGCCCTGAAACTCATGCACTGAAATTCATGCCCTGAATCACATGCCCTAAAACTCCTGCCCTGAATCATCTGCCCAGAAACTCATGCCCTGAATTACATGCCCTGAAATTCCTGCCCTGAATCTCATGCCCTGAAACTCATGCCCTGAATCTCATGCCCTGAAACTCCTGCCCTCAAACTCATGCAGTGAAACTCAAGCCCTGAATTTCATGCCTTGAAACTCCTGTCCTGAATCTCATGCCCTGAAACTCATGCCCTGAATCTCATGCCCTGAAACTCCTGCACTGAAACTCATGCCATGAATCTCATATCCTGAAACTCACGCCCTGAATTACATACCCTGAAACTCCTGCCTTGAAACGCATGCCCTGAAACTCATTCCCTGAATCTCCTTTCCTAAAACTCATGCCCTGAATCTCATGCCCTGAAATTCCTGCACTGAAACTCATGCCCTGAATCTCATGCCCTGAATCTCATGCTCTGAAACTCGTGCACTGAATCTCATGCCCTCAAGTTCCTGCACTGAAACTCATGCCCTGAATCTCATGCCCTGAAACTCATGCCCTGAACCTCATGCCCTGAAACTCAAACCCTGAATCTCATGCCCTGAAACTCATGCCCTAAATCACATACCCTGAAACTCCTGCCCTGAAACTCGTGCAATGAATCTCATGCCCTGAATCTCCTGTCCTGAAACTCATGCCCTGAATCTCATGCCCTGAATCTCATGCCCTGAAACTCCTGCACTGAAACACCTGCCCTGAATCTCCTGCCCTGAAAATCATGCCCTGAATCTCAAGCCCTGAATCTCATGCTCTGAAACTCATGCCCTGAATCTCATGCCCTCAAGTTCCTGCACTGAAACTCATGCCCTGAATCTCATGACCTGAAACTCATGCCCTGAACTTCATGCCCTGAAACTCAAGCCCTGAATCTCATGCCCGGAATCTCATGCCCTAAATCACATACCCTGAAACTCCTGCCCTGAAACTCATGCACTCAAACTCATGCCCTGAATCACATGCCCTAAAACTCCTGCCCTGAAACTCATGCCCTGAACCTCATGCCCTGAAACTCAAGCCCTGAATCTCATGCCCTGAAACTCATGCCCTAAATCACATACCCTGAAACTACTGCCCTGAAACTCATGCACTGAAACTCATGCCCTGAATCACATGCCCTAAAATTCCTGCCCTGAATAATCTGCCCAGAAAATCATGCCCTGAATTACATGCCCTGAAATACCTGCTCTGAATCTCATGCCCTGAAACTCATGCCCTGAATCTCATGCCCTGAATCTCATGCCCTAAAACTCCTGCCCTGAATCATCTGCCCAGAAACTCATGCCCTGAATTACATGCCCTGAAATACCTGCCCTGAATCTCATGCCCTGAAACTCATGCCCTGAATCTCATGCCCTGAAACTCCTGCACTCAAACTCATGCCATGAATCTCATATCCTGAAACTCACGCCCTGAATTACATGCCCTGAAACTCCTGCCCTGAAACTCATGCCCTGACACTCATGCCCTGAAACTCATGCCCTGAATCTCCTGTCCTAAAACTCATGCCCAGAATCTCATGCTCTGAATCTCATGCCCTGAAACTCCTGCACTGAAACACCTGCCCTGAATCTCCTGCCCTGAAACTCATGCCCTGAATCTCATGCCCTGAATCTCACGCTCTGAAACTCGTGCACTGAATCTCATGACCTCAATTTACTGCCCTGAAACTCATGCCCTGAATCTCATGTCCTGAAACTCCTGCACTGAAACACCTGCCCTGAATCTCCTGTCTTGAAAATCATGACCTGAATCTCATGCCCTGAATCTCATGCCCTGAAACTCATGCCCTGAATCATCTGCCCAGAAACTCATGCCCTGAATTACATGCCCTGAAATACCTGCCTTGGATCTCATGCCCTGAAACTCCTGCCCTGAAACTCATGCACTGAAACTCATGCCCTGAATCACATGCCCTAAAACTCATGCCCTGAATCATATGCCCAGAAACTCATGCCCTGAATTACATGCCCTGAAATACCTGCCCTGAATCTCATGCCCTGAAACTCATGCCCTGAATCTCATGCCCTGAAACTCCTGCACTGAAACTCATGCCCTGAATCTCTTGCCCTGAAACACCTGCACTGAAACTCATGCCATGAATCTCATATCCTGAAACTCACGCCTTGAATCACATGCCCTGAAACTCCTGCCCTGAAACTCATGCCCTGAAACTCATGCCCTGAAACTCATGCCCTGAATCTCATGCCCTGAATCTCGTGCCCTGAAACTCCTGCACTGAAACACCTGCCCTGAATCTCCTGCCCTGAAAATGAAGCCCTGAATCTCATGCCCTGAATCTCATGCCCTGAAACTCATGCCCTGAAACTCATGCCCTGAATCTCCTGTCCTGAAACTCATGCCCTGAATCTCATGCCCTGAATCTGATGCCCTGAAAATCATGCCCTGAATCTCATGCCCTGAATCTCATGCTCTGAAACTCATGCCCTGAATCTCATGCCTTGAAACTCCTGCCCTCAAACTCATGCACTGAAACTCATGCCCTGAATCTCATGCCCTGAAACACCTGCACTGAAACTCATGCCATGAATCTCATATCCTGAAACTCACGCCTTGAATCACATGCCCTTAAACTCCTGCCCTGAAACTCATGCCCTGAAACTCATGCCCTGAATCTCATGCCCTGAATCTCGTGCCCTGAAACTCCTGCACTGAAACACCTGCCCTGAATCTCCTGCCCTGAAAATGAAGCCCTGAATCTCATGCCCTGAAACTCATGCCCTGAATCTCATGACCTGAAACTCATGCCCTGAACCTCATGCCCTGAAACTCAAGCCCTGAATCTCATGCCCTGAAACTCCTGCACTGAAACTCATGCCATGAATCTCATATCCTGAAACTCACGCCCTGAATCACATGCCCTGAAACTCCCGCCCTGAAACTCATGCCCTGAAACTCATGCCCTAAATTTCCTGTCCTGAAACTCATGCCCTGAATCTCATGCCCTGAATCTCATGCCCTGAAACTCCTGCACTGAAACACCTGCCCTGAATCTCCTGCCCTGAAAATCATGCCCTGAATTTCAAGCCCTGAATCTCATGCTCTGAAACTCATGCCCTGAATCTCATGCCCTCAAGTTCCTGCACTGAAACTCATGCCCTGAATCTCATGACCTGAAACTCATGCCCTGAACCTCATGCCCTGAAACTCAAGCCCTGAATCTCATGCCCGGAATCTCATGCCCTAAATCACATACCCTGAAACTCCTGCCCTGAAACTCATGCACTCAAACTCATGCCCTGAATCACATGCCCTAAAACTCCTGCCCTGAAACTCATGCCCTGAAACTCATGCCCTGAACCTCATGCCCTGAAACTCAAGCCCTGAATCTCATGCCCTGAAACTCATGCCCTAAATCACATATCCTGAAACTACTGCCCTGAATCATCTGCCCAGAAAACCATGCCCTGAATTACATGCCCTGAAATGCCTGCCCTGAATCTCATGCCCTGAAACTCATGCCCTGAATCTCATGCCCTGAATCTCATGCCCTAAAACTCCTGCCCTGAATCATCTGCCCAGAAACTCATGCCCTGAATTACATGCCCTGAAATACCTGCCCTGAATCTCATGCCCTGAAACTCATGCCCTGAATCTCATGCCCTGAAACTCCTGCACTCAAACTCATGCCATGAATCTCATATCCTGAAACTCACGCCCTGAATTACATGCCCTGAAACTCCTGCCCTGAAACTCATGCCCTGAATCTCCTGTCCTAAAACTCATGCCCTGAATCTCATGCTCTGAATCTCATGCCCTGAAACTCCTGCACTGAAACACCTGCCCTGAATCTCCTGCCCTGAAAATCATACCCTGAATCTCATGCCCTGAATCTCATGCTCTGAAACTCATGCCCTAAATCACATACCCTGAAACTCCTGCCCTGAAACTCATGCACTCAAACTCGTGCCCTGAATCACATGCCCTAAAACTCCTGCCCTGAATCTCATGCCCTGAAACTCAAGTCCTGAATCTCATGCCCTGAAACTCATACCCTAAATCACATACCCTGAAACTACTGCCCTGAAACGCATGCACTGAAACTCATGCCCTGAATCACATGCCCTAAAATTCCTGCCCTGAATCATCAGCCCAGAAACTCATGCCCTGAATTACATGCCCTGAATCACATGCCCTAAAATTCCTGCCCTGAATCATCTGCCCAGAAACTCATGCCCTGAATTACATGCCCTGAAATACCTGCCCTGAATCTCATGCCCTGAAACTCATGCCCTGAATCTCATGCCCTGAATCTCATGCCCTGAAACTCCTGCACTGAAACACCAGCCCTGAATCTCCTGCCTTAAAAATCATGCCCTGAATCTCATGCCCTGAATCTCATGCTCTGAAACTCGTGCACTGAATCTCATGCCCTCAAGTTCCTGCACTGAAACTCATGCCCTGAATCTCATGCCCTGAAACTCATGCCCTGAACCTCATTCCCTGAAACTCAAGCCCTGAATCTCATGCCCTGAAACTCATGCCCTAAATCACATACCCTGAAACTCCTGCCCTGAATCTCATGCCCTGAAACTCCTGCACTGAAACTCATGCCATGAATCTCATATCCTGAAACTCACGCCCTGAATTACATGCCCTGAAACTCCTGCCCTGAAACTCATGCCCTGAAACTCATGCCCTGAAACTCATGCCCTGAATCTCCTGTCCTAAAACTCATGCCCTGAATCTCATGTCCTGAATCTCATGCCCTGAAACTCCTGCACTGAAACACCTGCCCTGAATCTCCTGCCCTGAAACTCATGCCCTGAATCTCATGCCCTGAATCTCACGCTCTGAAACTCGTGCACTGAATCTCATGACCTCAAGTTACTGCACTGAAACTCATGCCCTGAATCTCATGTCCTGAAACTCCTGCACTGAAACACCTGCCCTGAATCTCCTGCCTTGGAAATCATGACCTGAATCTCATGCCCTGAATCTCATGCTCTGAAACTCGTGCACTGAATCTCATGCCCTCAAGTTCCTGCACTGAAACTCAAGCCCTGAATCTCATGCCCTGAAACTCATGCCCTGAACCTCATGCCCTGAAACTCAAGCCCCTGAATCTCATGCCCTGAAACTCATGCCCTAAATCACATACCCTGAAACTCCTGCCCTGAATCATCTGCCCAGAAACTCATGCCCTGAATTACATGCCCTGAAATACCTGCCCTGAGTCTCATGCCCTGAAACTCATGCCCTGAATCTCATGCCCAGAAACTCCTGCCCTGAATCTCATGCACTGAAACTCATGCCCTGAATCTCATGCCTTGAAACTCCTGCCCTCAAACTCATGCACTGAAACTCATGCCCTGAATCTCATGCCCTGAAACACCTGCACTGAAACTCATGCCATGAATCTCATATCCTGAAACTCACGCCTTGAATCACATGCCCTGAAACTCCTGCCCTGAAACTCATGCCCTGAAAACTCATGCCCTGAAACTCATGCCCTGAATCTCATGCCCTGAATCTCGTGCCCTGAAACTCCTGCACTGAAACACCTGCCCTGAATCTCCTGCCCTGAAAATGAAGCCCTGAATCTCATGCCCTGAATCTCATGCCCTGAAACTCATGCCCTGAAACTCATGCCCTGAATCTCCTGTCCTGAAACTCATGCCCTGAATCTCATGCCCTGAATCTCATGCCCTGAAACTCCTGCACTGAAACACCTGCCCTGAATCTCCTGCCCTGAAAATCATGCCCTGAATCTCATGCCCTGAATCTCATGCTCTGAAACTCATGCCCTGAATCTCAAGCCCTGAATCTCATGCCCTGAAACTCATGCCCTACATCACATACCCTGAAACTCCTGCCCTGAAACTCATGCACTGAAACTCATGCCGGGAATCACATGCCCTAAAACTCATGCCCTGAATCATCTGCCCAGAAACTCATGCCCTGAATTACATGCCCTGAAACACCTGCCCTGAATCTCATGCCCTGAAACTCATGCCCTTAATCTCATGGCCTGAAACTCCTGCCCTCAAACTCATGCACTGAAACTCATGCCCTGAATCTCATGCCTTGAAACTCCTGCCCTCAAACTCATGCACTGAAACTCATGCCCTGAATCTCATGCCCTGAAACACCTGCACTGAAACTCATGCCATGAATCTCATATCCTGAAACTCACGCCTTGAATCACATGCCCTGAAACTCCTGCCCTGAAACTCATGCCCTGAAACTCATGCCCTGAATCTCATGCACTGAATCTCGTGCCCTGAAACTCCTGCACTGAAACACCTGCCCTGAATCTCCTGCCCTGAAAATGAAGCCCTGAATCTCATGCCCTGAATCTCATGCCCTGAAACTCATGCCCTGAAACTCATGCCCTGAATCTCCTGTCCTGAAACTCATGCCCTGAATCTCATGCCCTGAATCTCATGCCCTGAAACACCTGCACTGATACACCTGCCCTGAATCTCCTGCACTGAAAATCATGCCCTGAATATCATGCCCTGAATCTCATGCTCTGAAACTCATGCCCTGAATCTCATGCCCTGAATCTCCTGCACTGAAACTCATGCCATGAATCTCATATCCTGAAACTCATGCCCTGAATCTCATGCCCTGAATCTCATGCCCAGAAACTCCTGCACTGAAACACCTGCCCTGAATCTCCTGCCCTGAAAATCATGCCCTGAAACTCAAGCCCTGAATCTCCTGCCCTGAAACTCATGCACTGAAATTCATGCCCTGAATCACATGCCCTAAAACTCCTGCCCTGAATCATCTGCCCAGAAACTCATGCCCTGAATTACATGCCCTGAAATTCCTGCCCTGAATCTCATGCCCTGAAACTCATGCCCTGAATCTCATGCCCTGAAACTCCTGCCCTCAAACTCATGCAGTGAAACTCAAGCCCTGAATTTCATGCCTTGAAACTCCTGTCCTGAATCTCATGCCCTGAAACTCATGCCCTGAATCTCATGCCCTGAAACTCCTGCACTGAAACTCATGCCATGAATCTCATATCCTGAAACTCACGCCCTGAATTACATACCCTGAAACTCCTGCCTTGAAACGCATGCCCTGAAACTCATTCCCTGAATCTCCTTTCCTAAAACTCATGCCCTGAATCTCATGCCCTGAATCTCATGCCCTGAAATTCCTGCACTGAAACTCATGCCCTGAATCTCATGCCCTGAATCTCATGCTCTGAAACTCGTGCACTGAATCTCATGCCCTCAAGTTCCTGCACTGAAACTCATGCCCTGAATCTCATGCCCTGAATCTCATGCCCTGAACCTCATGCCCTGAAACTCAAACCCTGAATCTCATGCCCTGAAACTCATGCCCTAAATCACATACCCTGAAACTCCTGCCCTGAAACTCGTGCAATGAATCTCATGCCCTGAATCTCCTGTCCTGAAACTCATGCCCTGAATCTCATGCCCTGAATCTCATGCCCTGAAACTCCTGCACTGAAACACCTGCCCTGAATCTCCTGCCCTGAAAATCATGCCCTGAATCTCAAGCCCTGAATCTCATGCTCTGAAACTCATGCCCTGAATCTCATGCCCTCAAGTTCCTGCACTGAAACTCATGCCCTGAATCTCATGACCTGAAACTCATGCCCTGAACTTCATGCCCTGAAACTCAAGCCCTGAATCTCATGCCCGGAATCTCATGCCCTAAATCACATACCCTGAAACTCCTGCCCTGAAACTCATGCACTCAAACTCATGCCCTGAATCACATGCCCTAAAACTCCTGCCCTGAAACTCATGCCCTGAACCTCATGCCCTGAAACTCAAGCCCTGAATCTCATGCCCTGAAACTCATGCCCTAAATCACATACCCTGAAACTACTGCCCTGAAACTCATGCACTGAAACTCATGCCCTGAATCACATGCCCTAAAATTCCTGCCCTGAATAATCTGCCCAGAAAATCATGCCCTGAATTACATGCCCTGAAATACCTGCTCTGAATCTCATGCCCTGAAACTCATGCCCTGAATCTCATGCCCTGAATCTCATGCCCTAAAACTCCTGCCCTGAATCATCTGCCCAGAAACTCATGCCCTGAATTACATGCCCTGAAATACCTGCCCTGAATCTCATGCCTTGAAACTCATGCCCTGAATCTCATGCCCTGAAACTCCTGCACTCAAACTCATGCCATGAATCTCATATCCTGAAACTCACGCCCTGAATTACATGCCCTGAAACTCCTGCCCTGAAACTCATGCCCTGACAATCATGCCCTGAAACTCATGCCCTGAATCTCCTGTCCTAAAACTCATGCCCAGAATCTCATGCTCTGAATCTCATGCCCTGAAACTCCTGCACCGAAACACCTGCCCTGAATCTCCTGCCCTGAAACTCATGCCCTGAATCTCATGCCCTGAATCTCACGCTCTGAAACTCGTGCACTGAATCTCATGACCTCAATTTACTGCCCTGAAACTCATGCCCTGAATCTCATGTCCTGAAACTCCTGCACTGAAACACCTGCCCTGAATCTCCTGTCTTGAAAATCATGACCTGAATCTCATGCCCTGAATCTCATGCTCTGAAACTCGTGCACTGAATCTCATGCCCTCAAGTTCCTGCACTGAAACTCAAGCCCTGAATCTCATGCCCTGAAACTCATGCCCTGAACCTCATGCCCTGAAACTCAAGCCCTGAATCTCATGCCCTGAAACTCATGCCCTAAATCACATACCCTGAAACTCCTGCCCTGAATCATCTGCCCAGAAACTCATGCCCTGAATTACATGCCCTGAAATACCTGCCCTGAATCTCATGCCCTGAAACTCATGCCCTGAATCTCATGCCCAGAAACTCCTGCCCTCAAACTCATGCACTGAAACTCATGCCCTGAATCTCATGCCTTGAAACTCCTGCCGTCAAACTCATGCACTGAAACTCATGCCCTGAATCTCATGCCCTGAAACACCTGCACTGAAACTCATGCCATGAATCTCATATCCTGAAACTCACGCCTTGAATCACATGCCCTGAAACTCCTGCCCTGAAACTCATGCCCTGAAACTCATGCCCTGAATCTCATGCCCTGAATCTCGTGCCCTGAAACTCCTGCACTGAAACACCTGCCCTGAATCTCCTGCCCTGAAAATGAAGCCCTGAATCTCATGCCCTGAATCTCATGCCCTGAAACTCATGCCCTGAAACTCATGACCTGAATCTCCTGTCCTGAAACTCATGCCCTGAATCTCATGCCCTGAATCTCATGCCCTGAATCTCATGCCCTGAAACTCCTGCACTGAAACACCTGCCCTGAATCTCCTGCCCTGAAAATCATGCCCTGAATCTCATGCCCTGAATCTCATGCTCTGAAACTCATGCCCTGAATCTCAAGCCATGAATCTCATGCCCTGAAACTCATGCCCTACATCACATACCCTGAAACTCCTGCCCTGAAACTCATGCACTGAAACTCATGCCCTGAATCACATGCCCTAAAACTCATGCCCTGAATCATCTGCCCAGAAACTCATGCCCTGAATTACATGCCCTGAAACACCTGCCCTGAATCTCATGCCCTGAAACTCATGCCCTTAATCTCATGGCCTGAAACTCCTGCCCTCAAACTCATGCACTGAAACTCATGCCCTGAATCTCATGCCTTGAAACTCCTGCCCTCAAACTCATGCACTGAAACTCATGCCCTGAATCTCATGCCCTGAAACACCTGAACTGAAACTCATGCCATGAACTTCATATCCTGAAACTCACGCCTTGAATCACATGCCCTGAAACTCCTGCCCTGAAACTCATGCCCTGAAACTCATGCCCTGAAACTCATGCCCTGAATGTCATGCACTGAATCTCGTGCCCTGAAACTCCTGCACTGAAACACCTGCCCTGAATCTCCTGCCCTGAAAATGAAGCCCTGAATCTCATGCCCTGAATCTCATGCCCTGAAACTCATGCCCTGAAACTCATGCCCTGAATCTCCTGTCCTGAAACTCATGCCCTGAATCTCATGCCCTGAATCTCATGCCCTGAAACTCCTGCACTGAAACACCTGCCCTGAATCTCCTGCACTGAAAATCATGCCCTGCATATCATGCCCTGAATCTCATGCTCTGAAACTCATGCCCTGAATCTCATGCCCTGAATCTCCTGCACTGAAACTCATGCCATGAATCTCATATCCTGAAACTCATGCCCTGAATCTCATGCCCTGAATCTCATGCCCAGAAACTCCTGCACTGAAACACCTGCCCTGAATCTCCTGCCCTGAAAATCATGCCCTGAAACTCAAGCCCTGAATCTCCTGCCCTGAAACTCATGCACTGAAACTCATGCCCTGAATCACATGCCCTAAAACTCCTGCCCTGAATCATCTGCCCAGAAACTCATGCCCTGAATTACATGCCCTGAAATTCCTGCCCTGAATCTCATGCCCTGAAACTCATGCCCTGAATCTCATGCCCTGAATCTCATGCCCTGAAACTCCTGCCCTCAAACTCATGCAGTGAAACTCAAGCCCTGAATTTCATGCCTTGAAACTCCTGCCCTGAATCTCATGCCCTGAAACTCATGCCCTGAATCTCATGCCCTGAAACTCCTGCACTGAAACTCATGCCATGAATCTCATATCCTGAAACTCACGCCCTGAATTACATACCCTGAAACTCCTGCCTTGAAACGCATGCCCTGAAACTCATTCCCTGAATCTCCTTTCCTAAAACTCATGCCCTGAATCTCATGCCCTGAATCTCATGCCCTGAAATTCCTGCACTGAAACTCATGCCCTGAATCTCATGCCCTGAATCTCATGCTCTGAAACTCGTGCACTGAATCTCATGCCCTCAAGTTCCTGCACTGAAACTCATGCCCTGAATCTCATGCCCTGAAACTCATGCCCTAAATCACATACCCTGAAACTCCTGCCCTGAGAACTCATGCACTGAATCTCATGCCCTGAACCACATGCCCTAAAACTAATGTCCTGAATCATCTGCCCAGAAACTCATGCCCTGAATTACATGCCCTGAAACACCTGCCCTGAATCTCATGCCCTGAAACTCACGCCCTGAATCACATGCCCTGAAACTCCTGCCCTGAAACTCATGCCCTAAAACTCATGCCCTGAAACTCATGCCCTGAATCTCCTGTCCTGAAACTCATGCCCTGAATCTCATGCCCTGAATCTCATGCCCTGAAACTCCTGCACTGAAACACCTGCCCTGAATCTCCTGCCCTGAAAATGAAGCCCTGAATCTCATGCTCTAAAACTCGTGCACTGAATCTCATGCCCTCAATTAACTGCACTGAAACTCATGCCCTGAATCTCATGCCCTGAAACTCATGCCCTGAACCTCATGCCCTGAAACTCAAGCCCTGAATCTCATGCCCTGAAACTCTTGCCCTAAATCACATACCCTGAAACTCCTGCCCTGAAACTCATGCACTGAAACTCATGCCCTGAATCACATGCCCTAAAACTCCTGCCCTGAATCATCTGCCCAGAAACTCATGCCCTGAATTACATGCCCTGAAATACCTGCCCTGAATCTCATGCCCTGAAATTCATGCCCTGAATCTCATGCCCTGAAACTCCTGCACTGAAACTCATGCCCTGAAACTCATGCCCTGAATCACATGCCCTAAAATTCCTGCCCTGAATCAGCTTGCCCAGAAACTCATGCCCTGAATTACATGCCCTGAAATATCTGCCCTGAATCTCATGCACTGAAACTCACGCCCTGAATTACATGCCCTGAAACCCCTGCCCTCAAACTCATGCACTGAAACTCATGCCCTGAATCTCATGCCTTGAAACTCCTGCCCTCAAACTTATGCACTGAAACTCATGCCCTGAATCTCCTGCACTGAAACTCATGCCATGAATCTCATATCCTGAAACTCATGCCCTGAATCTCATGCCCTGAATCTCATGCCCTGAAACTCCTGCACTGAAACACCTGCCCTGAATCTCCTGCCCTGAAAATCATGCCCTGAAACTCAAGCCCTGAATCTCATGCACTGAAACTCATGCCCTAAATCTCATACCCTGAATCTCCTGCCCTGAAACTCATGCACTGAAACTCATGCCCTGAATCACATGCCCTAAAACTCCTGCCCTGAATCATCTGCCCAGAAACTCATGCCCTGAATTACATGCCCTGAAATTCCTGCCCTGAATCTCATGCCCTGAAACTCATGCCCTGAATCTCATGCCCTGAAACTCCTGCCCTCAAGCTCATGCAGTGAAACTCAAGCCCTGAATTTCATGCCTTGAAATTCCTGTCCTGAATCTCATGCCCTGAAACTCATGCCCTGAATCTCATGCCCTGAAACTCCTGCACTGAAACACCTGCCCTGAATCTCCTGCCCTGAAAATCATGCCCTGAAACTCAAGGCCTGAATCTCATGCACTGAAACTCATGCCCTAAATCTCATACCCTGAATCTCCTGCCCTGAAACTCATGCACTGAAACTCATGCCCTGAATCACATGCCCTAAAACTCCTGCCCTGAATCATCTGCCCAGAAACTCATGCCCTGAATTACATGCCCTGAAATTCCTGCCCTGAATCTCATGCCCTGAAACTCATGCCCTGAATCTCATGCCCTGAAACTCCTGCCCTCAAGCTCATGCAGTGAAACTCAAGCCCTGAATTTCATGCCTTGAAATTCCTGTCCTGAATCTCATGCCCTGAAACTCATGCCCTGAATCTCATGCCCTGAAACTCCTGCACTGAAACTCATGCCATGAATCTCATATCCTGAAACTCACGCCCTGAATTACATACCCTGAAACCCCTGCCTTAAAACGCATGCCCTGAAAATCATTCCCTGAATCTCCTGTCCTAAAACTCATGCCCTGAATCTCATGCCCTGAAATTCCTGCACTGAAACACCTGCCCTGAATCTCCTGCCCTGAAACTCATGCCCAGAATCTCATGCCCTGAATCTCATGCCCTGAAACTCGTGCACTGAATCTCATGCCCTCAAGTTCCTGCACTGAAACTCAAGCCCTTGAATCTCATGCCCTGAAACTCATGCCCTAAATCACATACCCTGAAACTCCTGCCCTGAAACTCATGCACCGAATCTCATGCCCTGATCCACATGCCCTAAAACTAATGCCCTGAATCATCTGCCCAGAAACTCATGCCCTGAATTACATGCCCTGAAATACCTGCCCTGAATCTCATGCCCTGAAACTCATGCCCTGAATCTCATGCCCTGAAACTCTGCCCTCAAACTCATGCACTGAAACTCATGCCCTGAATCTCATGCCTTGAAACTCCTGCCCTCAAATTCATGCACTGAAACTCATGCCCTGAATCTCATGCCCTGAAACACCTGCACTGAATCTCATGCCCTGAAACTCATGCCCTGAATCTCATGCCCTGAATCTCGTGCCCTGAAACTCCTGCACTGAAACACCTGCCCTGAATCTCCTGCCCTGAAAAATGAAGCCCTGAATCTCATGCTCTAAAACTCGTGCACTGAATCTCATGCCCTCAATTAACTGCACTGAAACTCATGCCCTGAATCTCATGCCCTGAAACTCATGCCCTGAACCCTCATGCCCTGAACCTCAAGCCCTGAATCTCATGCCCTGAAACTCTTGCCCTAAATCACAAACCCTGGAAACTCCTGCCCTGAAACTCATGCACTGAAACTCATGCCCTGAATCACATGCCCCTAAAACTCCTGCCCTGAATCATCTGCCCTAGAAACTCATGCCCTGAATTACATGCCCTGAAATACCTGCCCTGAATCTCATGCCCTGAAACTCATGCCCTGAATCTCATGCCCTGAATCTCATGCCTGAAACTCATGCCCTACATCACATACCCTGAACTCCTGCCCTGAAACTCATGCACTGAAACTCATGCCCTGAATCACATGCCCTAAAACTCATGCCCTGAATCATCTGCCCAGAAACTCATGCCCTGAATTACATGCCCTGAAACACCTGCCCTGAATCTCATGCCCTGAAACTCATGCCTTAATCTCATGGCCTGAAACTCCTGCCCTCAAACTCATGCACTGAAACTCATGCCCTGAATCTCATGCCTTGAAACTCCTGCCCTCAAACTCATGCACTGAAACTCATGCCCTGAATCTCATGCCCTGAAACACCTGCACTGAAACTCATGCCATGCATGATCTCATATCCTGAAACTCACGCCTTGAATCACATGCGCTGAAACTCCTGCCCTGAAACTCATGCCCTGAAACTCATGCCCTGAAACTCATGCCCTGAATCTCATGCCCTGAATCTCGTGCCTGAAACTCCTGCACTGAAACACCTGCCCTGAATCTCCTGCCCTGAAAATGAAGCCTGAATCTCATGCCCTGAATCTCATGCCCTGAAACTCATGCCCTGAAACTCATGCCCTGAATCTCCTGTCCTGAAACTCATGCCCTGAATCTCATGCCCTGAATCTCATGCCCTGAATCTCATGCCCTGAAACTCCTGCACTGAAACACCTGCCCTGAATCTCCTGCCCTGAAAATCATGCCCTGAATCTCATGCCCTGAATCTCATGCTCTGAACTCATGCCCTGAATCTCAAAGCCCTGAATCTCATGCCCTGAAACTCATGCCCTACATCACATACCCTGAAACTCCTGCCCTGAAACTCATGCACTGAAACTCATGCCTGAATCACATGCCCTAAAACTCATGCCCTGAATCATCTGCCCAGAAACTCATGCCCTGAATTACATGCCCTGAAACACCTGCCCTGAATCTCATGCCCTGAAACTCATGCCCTTAATCTCATGCCCTGAAACTCCTGCCCTCAAACTCATGCACTGAAACTCATGCCCTGAATCTCATGCCTTGAAACTCCTGCCCTCAAACTCATGCACTGAAACTCATGCCCTGAATCTCATGCCCTGAAACACCTGAACTGAAACTCATGCCATGAACTTCATATCCTGAAACTCACGCCTTGAATCACATGCCCTGAAACTCCTGCCCTGAAACTCATGCCCTGAAACTCATGCCCTGAAACTCATGCCCTGAATCTCATGCACTGAATCTCGTGCCCTGAAACTCCTGCACTGAAACACCTGCCCTGAATCTCCTGCCCTGAAAATGAAGCCCTGAATCTCATGCCCTGAATCTCATGCCCTGAAACTCATGCCCTGAAACTCATGCCCTGAATCTCCTGTCCTGAAACTCATGCCCTGAATCTCATGCCCTGAATCTCATGCCCTGAAACTCCTGCACTGAAACACCTGCCCTGAATCTCCTGCACTGAAAATCATGCCCTGCATATCATGCCCTGAATCTCATGCTCTGAAACTCATGCCCTGAATCTCATGCCCTGAATCTCCTGCACTGAAACTCATGCCATGAATCTCATATCCTGAAACTCATGCCCTGAATCTCATGCCCTGAATCTCATGCCCAGAAACTCCTGCACTGAAACACCTGCCCTGAATCTCCTGCCCTGAAAATCATGCCCTGAAACTCAAGCCCTGAATCACATGCCCTAAAACTCCTGCCCTGAATCATCTGCCCAGAAACTCATGCCCTGAATTACATGCCCTGAAATTCCTGCCCTGAATCTCATGCCCTGAAACTCATGCCCTGAATCTCATGCCCTGAAACTCCTGCCCTCAAGCTCATGCAGTGAAACTCAAGCCCTGAATTTCATGCCTTGAAATTCCTGTCCTGAATCTCATGCCCTGAAACTCATGCCCTGAATCTCATGCCCTGAAACTCCTGCACTGAAACACCTGCCCTGAATCTCCTGCCCTGAAAATCATGCCCTGAAACTCAAGGCCTGAATCTCATGCACTGAAACTCATGCCCTAAATCTCATACCCTGAATCTCCTGCCCTGAAACTCATGCACTGAAACTCATGCCCTGAATCACATGCCCTAAAACTCCTGCCCTGAATCATCTGCCCAGAAACTCATGCCCTGAATTACATGCCCTGAAATTCCTGCCCTGAATCTCATGCCCTGAAACTCATGCCCTGAATCTCATGCCCTGAAACTCCTGCCCTCAAGCTCATGCAGTGAAACTCAAGCCCTGAATTTCATGCCTTGAAATTCCTGTCCTGAATCTCATGCCCTGAAACTCATGCCCTGAATCTCATGCCCTGAAACTCCTGCACTGAAACTCATGCCATGAATCTCATATCCTGAAACTCACGCCCTGAATTACATACCCTGAAACCCCTGCCTTAAAACGCATGCCCTGAAAATCATTCCCTGAATCTCCTGTCCTAAAACTCATGCCCTGAATCTCATGCCCTGAAATTCCTGCACTGAAACACCTGCCCTGAATCTCCTGCCCTGAAACTCATGCCCAGAATCTCATGCCCTGAATCTCATGCCCTGAAACTCGTGCACTGAATCTCATGCCCTCAAGTTCCTGCACTGAAACTCAAGCCCTGAATCTCATGCCCTGAAACTCATGCCCTAAATCACATACCCTGAAACTCCTGCCCTGAAACTCATGCACCGAATCTCATGCCCTGATCCACATGCCCTAAAACTAATGCCCTGAATCATCTGCCCAGAAACTCATGCCCTGAATTACATGCCCTGAAATACCTGCCCTGAATCTCATGCCCTGAAACTCATGCCCTGAATCTCATGCCCTGAAACTCCTGCCCTCAAACTCATGCACTGAAACTCATGCCCTGAATCTCATGCCTTGAAACTCCTGCCCTCAAATTCATGCACTGAAACTCATGCCCTGAATCTCATGCCCTGAAACACCTGCACTGAATCTCATGCCCTGAAACTCATGCCCTGAATCTCATGCCCTGAATCTCGTGCCCTGAAACTCCTGCACTGAAACACCTGCCCTGAATCTCCTGCCCTGAAAATGAAGCCCTGAATCTCATGCTCTAAAACTCGTGCACTGAATCTCATGCCCTCAATTAACTGCACTGAAACTCATGCCCTGAATCTCATGCCCTGAAACTCATGCCCTGAACCTCATGCCCTGAACCTCAAGCCCTGAATCTCATGCCCTGAAACTCTTGCCCTAAATCACAAACCCTGAAACTCCTGCCCTGAAACTCATGCACTGAAACTCATGCCCTGAATCACATGCCCTAAAACTCCTGCCCTGAATCATCTGCCCAGAAACTCATGCCCTGAATTACATGCCCTGAAATACCTGCCCTGAATCTCATGCCCTGAAACTCATGCCCTGAATCTCATGCCCTGAATCTCATGCCCTGAAACTCATGCCCTACATCACATACCCTGAAACTCCTGCCCTGAAACTCATGCACTGAAACTCATGCCCTGAATCACATGCCCTAAAACTCATGCCCTGAATCATCTGCCCAGAAACTCATGCCCTGAATTACATGCCCTGAAACACCTGCCCTGAATCTCATGCCCTGAAACTCATGCCCTTAATCTCATGGCCTGAAACTCCTGCCCTCAAACTCATGCACTGAAACTCATGCCCTGAATCTCATGCCTTGAAACTCCTGCCCTCAAACTCATGCACTGAAACTCATGCCCTGAATCTCATGCCCTGAAACACCTGCACTGAAACTCATGCCATGAATCTCATATCCTGAAACTCACGCCTTGAATCACATGCGCTGAAACTCCTGCCCTGAAACTCATGCCCTGAAACTCATGCCCTGAAACTCATGCCCTGAATCTCATGCCCTGAATCTCGTGCCCTGAAACTCCTGCACTGAAACACCTGCCCTGAATCTCCTGCCCTGAAAATGAAGCCCTGAATCTCATGCCCTGAATCTCATGCCCTGAAACTCATGCCCTGAAACTCATGCCCTGAATCTCCTGTCCTGAAACTCATGCCCTGAATCTCATGCCCTGAATCTCATGCCCTGAATCTCATGCCCTGAAACTCCTGCACTGAAACACCTGCCCTGAATCTCCTGCCCTGAAAATCATGCCCTGAATCTCATGCCCTGAATCTCATGCTCTGAAACTCATGCCCTGAATCTCAAGCCCTGAATCTCATGCCCTGAAACTCATGCCCTACATCACATACCCTGAAACTCCTGCCCTGAAACTCATGCACTGAAACTCATGCCCTGAATCACATGCCCTAAAACTCATGCCCTGAATCATCTGCCCAGAAACTCATGCCCTGAATTACATGCCCTGAAACACCTGCCCTGAATCTCATGCCCTGAAACTCATGCCCTTAATCTCATGGCCTGAAACTCCTGCCCTCAAACTCATGCACTGAAACTCATGCCCTGAATCTCATGCCTTGAAACTCCTGCCCTCAAACTCATGCACTGAAACTCATGCCCTGAATCTCATGCCCTGAAACACCTGAACTGAAACTCATGCCATGAACTTCATATCCTGAAACTCACGCCTTGAATCACATGCCCTGAAACTCCTGCCCTGAAACTCATGCCCTGAAACTCATGCCCTGAAACTCATGCCCTGAATCTCATGCACTGAATCTCGTGCCCTGAAACTCCTGCACTGAAACACCTGCCCTGAATCTCCTGCCCTGAAAATGAAGCCCTGAATCTCATGCCCTGAATCTCATGCCCTGAAACTCATGCCCTGAAACTCATGCCCTGAATCTCCTGTCCTGAAACTCATGCCCTGAATCTCATGCCCTGAATCTCATGCCCTGAAACTCCTGCACTGAAACACCTGCCCTGAATCTCCTGCACTGAAAATCATGCCCTGCATATCATGCCCTGAATCTCATGCTCTGAAACTCATGCCCTGAATCTCATGCCCTGAATCTCCTGCACTGAAACTCATGCCATGAATCTCATATCCTGAAACTCATGCCCTGAATCTCATGCCCTGAATCTCATGCCCAGAAACTCCTGCACTGAAACACCTGCCCTGAATCTCCTGCCCTGAAAATCATGCCCTGAAACTCAAGCCCTGAATCTCCTGCCCTGAAACTCATGCACTGAAACTCATGCCCTGAATCACATGCCCTAAAACTCCTGCCCTGAATCATCTGCCCAGAAACTCATGCCCTGAATTACATGCCCTGAAATTCCTGCCCTGAATCTCATGCCCTGAAACTCATGCCCTGAATCTCAGGCCCTGAAACTCCTGCCCTCAAGCTCATGCAGTGAAACTCAAGCCCTGAATTTCATGCCTTGAAACTCCTGTCCTGAATCTCATGCCCTGAAACTCATGCCCTGAATCTCATGCCCTGAAACTCCTGCACTGAAACTCTTGCCATGAATCTCATATCCTGAAACTCACGCCCTGAATTACATACCCTGAAACCCCTGCCTTGAAACGCATGCCCTGAAAATCATTCCCTGAATCTCCAGTCCTAAAACCCATGCCCTGAATCTCATGCCCTGAAATTCCTGCACTGAAACACCTGCCCTGAATCTCATGCCCTGAATCTCATGCCCTGAAGCACCTGCACTGAATCTCATGCCCTGAAACTCATGCCCTGAATCTCATGCCCTGAATCTCGTGCCCTGAAACTCCTGCACTGAAACACCTGCCCTGAATCTCCTGCCCTGAAAATGAAGCCCTGAATCTCATGCTCTAAAACTCGTGCACTGAATCTCATGCCCTCAATTAACTGCACTGAAACTCATGCCCTGAATCTCATGCCCTGAAACTCATGCCCTGAACCTCATGCCCTGAACCTCAAGCCCTGAATCTCATGCCCTGAAACTCTTGCCCTAAATCACATACCCTGAAACTCCTGCCCTGAAACTCATGCACTGAAACTCATGCCCTGAATCACATGCCCTAAAACTCCTGCCCTGAATCATCTGCCCAGAAACTCATGCCCTGAATTACATGCCCTGAAATACCTGCCCTGAATCTCATGCCCTGAAACTCATGCCCTGAATCTCATGCCCTGAAACTCCTGCACTGAAACTCATGCACTGAAACTCATGCCCTGAATCACATGCCCTAAAACTCCTGCCCTGAATCATCTGCCCAGAAACTCATGCCCTGAATTACATGCCCTGAAATACCTGCCCTGAATCTCATGCCCTGAAACTCACGCCCTGAATCTCATGCCCTGAAACTCCTGCACTGAAACTCATGCCATGAATCTAATATCCTGAAACTCACGCCCTGAATTACATGCCCTGAAACCCCTGCCCTGAAACTCATGCCCTGAAACTCATGCCCTGAATCTCATGCCCTGAAACTCCTGCACTGAAACACCTGCCCTGAATCTCATGCCCTGAAACTCATGCCCTGAATCTCATGCCCTGAAACTCATGCCCTGAATCACATGCCCTGAAACTCCTGCCCTGAAACTCATGTCCTGAAACTCATGCCCTGAAACTCCTGTCCTGAAACTCATGCCCTGAATCTCATGCCCTGAATCTCATGCCCTGAAACTCAAGCCCTGAATCTCATGCCCTGAAACTCATGCCCTAATTCACATACCCTGAAACTCCTGCCCTGAAACTCATGCACTCAAACTCATGCCCTGAATCACATGCCCTAAAACTCCTGCCCTGAAACTCATGCCCTGAATCTCATGCCCTGAAACTCATGCCCTAAATCACATACCCTGAAACTACTGCCCTGAAACTCATGCACTGAAACTCATGCCCTGAATCACATGCACTAAAATTCCTGCCCTGAATCATCTGCCCAGAAACTCATGCCCTGAATTACATGCCCTGAAATACCTGCCCTGAATCTCATGCCCTAAAACTCATGCCCTGAATCTCATGCCCTGAATCTCATGCTCTGAAACTCGTGCACTGAATCTCATGCCCTCAAGTTCCTGCACTGAAACTCATGACCTGAATCTCATGCCCTGAAACTCATGCCCTGAACCTCATGCCCTGAAACTCATGCTCTGAAACTCGTGCACTGAATCTCATGCCCTCAAGTTCCTGCACTGAAACTCATGCCCTGAATCTCATGCCCTGAAACTCATGCCCTGAACCTCTTTCCCTGAAACTCAAGCCCTGAATCTCATGCCCTGAAACTCATGCCCTAAATCACATACCCTGAAACTCCTGCCCTCAAACTCATGCACTGAAACTCATGCCCTGAATCTCATGCCCTGAAACACCTGCACTGAAACTCATGCCATGAATCTCATATCCTGAAACTCACGCCTTGAATCACATGCCCTGAAACTCCTGCCCTGAAACTCATGCCCTGAAACTCATGCCCTGAAACTCATGCCCTGAATCTCATGCCCTGAATCTCGTGCCCTGAAACTCCTGCACTGAAACACCTGCCCTGAATCTCCTGCCCTGAAAATGAAGCCCTGAATCTCATGCCCTGAATCTCATGCCCTGAAACTCATGCCCTGAAACTCATGCCCTGAATCTCCTGTCCTGAAACTCATGCACTGAAACTCATGCCCTGAATCACATGCCCTAAAACTCCTGCCCTGAATCATCTGCCCAGAAACTCATGCCCTGAATTACATGCCCTGAAATTCCTGCCCTGAATCTCATGCCCTGAAACTCATGCCCTGAATCTCATGCCCTGAAACTCCTGCCCTCAAGCTCATGCAGTGAAACTCAAGCCCTGAATTTCATGCCTTGAAACTCCTGTCCTGAATCTCATGCCCTGAAACTCATGCCCTGAATCTCATGCCCTGAAACTCCTGCACTGAAACTCATGCCATGAATCTCATATCCTGAAACTCACGCCCTGAATTACATACCCTGAAACCCCTGCCTTAAAACGCATGCCCTGAAAATCATTCCCTGAATCTCCTGTCCTAAAACTCATGCACTGAATCTCATGCCCTGAAATTCCTGCACTGAAACACCTGCCCTGAATCTCCTGCCCTGAAACTCATGCCCAGAATCTCATGCCCTGAATCTCATGCCCTGAAACTCGTGCACTGAATCTCATGCCCTCAAGTTCCTGCACTGAAACTCAAGCCCTGAATCTCATGCCCTGAAACTCATGCCCTAAATCACACACCCTGAAACTCCTGCCCTGAAACTCATGCACCGAATCTCATGCCCTGATCCACATGCCCTAAAACTAATGCCCTGAATCATCTGCCCAGAAACTCATGCCCTGAATTACATGCCCTGAAATACCTGCCCTGAATCTCATGCCCTGAAACTCATGCCCTGAATCTCATGCCCTGAAACTCCTGCCCTCAAACTCATGCACTGAAACTCATGCCCTGAATCTCATGCCTTGAAACTCCTGCCCTCAAATTCATGCACTGAAACTCATACCCTGAATCTCATGCTCTGAAACACCTGCACTGAATCTCATGCCCTGAAACTCATGCCCTGAATCTCATGCCCTGAATCTCGTGCCCTGAAACTCCTGCACTGAAACACCTGCCCTGAATCTCCTGCCCTGAAAATGAAGCCCTGAATCTCATGCTCTAAAACTCGTGCACTGAATCTCATGCCCTCAATTAACTGCACTGAAACTCATGCCCTGAATCTCATGCCCTGAAACTCATGCCCTGAACCTCATGCCCTGAACCTCAAGCCCTGAATCTCATGCCCTGAAACTCTTGCCCTAAATCACAAACCCTGAAACTCCTGCCCTGAAACTCATGCACTGAAACTCATGCCCTGAATCACATGCCCTAAAACTCCTGCCCTGAATCATCTGCCCAGAAACTCATGCCCTGAATTACATGCCCTGAAATACCTGCCCTGAATCTCATGCCCTGAAACTCATGCCCTGAATCTCATGCCCTGAATCTCATGCCCTGAAACTCATGCCCTACATCACATACCCTGAAACTCCTGCCCTGAAACTCATGCACTGAAACTCATGCCCTGAATCACATGCCCTAAAACTCATGCCCTGAATCTTCTGCCCAGAAACTCATGCCCTGAATTACATGCCCTGAAACACCTGCCCTGAATCTCATGCCCTGAAACTCATGCCCTTAATCTCATGGCCTGAAACTCCTGCCCTCAAACTCATGCACTGAAACTCATGCCCTGAATCTCATGCCTTGAAACTCCTGCCCTCAAACTCATGCACTGAAACTCATGCCCTGAATCTCATGCCCTGAAACACCTGCACTGAAACTCATGCCATGAATCTCATATCCTGAAACTCACGCCTTGAATCACATGCGCTGAAACTCCTGCCCTGAAACTCATGCCCTGAAACTCATGCCCTGAAACTCATGCCCTGAATCTCATGCCCTGAATCTCGTGCCCTGAAACTCCTGCACTGAAACACCTGCCCTGAATCTCCTGCCCTGAAAATGAAGCCCTGAATCTCATGCCCTGAATCTCATGCCCTGAAACTCATGCCCTGAAACTCATGCCCTGAATCTCCTGTCCTGAAACTCATGCCCTGAATCTCATGCCCTGAATCTCATGCCCTGAATCTCATGCCCTGAAACTCCTGCACTGAAACACCTGCCCTGAATCTCCTGCCCTGAAAATCATGCCCTGAATCTCATGCCCTGAATCTCATGCTCTGAAACTCATGCCCTGAATCTCAAGCCCTGAATCTCATGCCCTGAAACTCATGCCCTACATCACATACCCTGAAACTCCTGCCCTGAAACTCATGCACTGAAACTCATGCCCTGAATCACATGCCCTGAATCTCATGCCCTGAAACTCTTGCACTGAAACACCTGCCCTGAATCTCCTGCACTGAAAATCATGCCCTGCATATCATGCCCTGAATCTCATGCTCTGAAACTCATGCCCTGAATCTCATGCCCTGAATCTCCTGCACTGAAACTCATGCCATGAATCTCATATCCTGAAACTCATGCCCTGAATCTCATGCCCTGAATCTCATGCCCAGAAACTCCTGCACTGAAACACCTGCCCTGAATCTCCTGCCCTGAAAATCATGCCCTGAAACTCAAGCCCTGAATCTCCTGCCCTGAAACTCATGCACTGAAACTCATGCCCTGAATCACATGCCCTAAAACTCCTGCCCTGAATCATCTGCCCAGAAACTCATGCCCTGAATTACATGCCCTGAAATTCCTGCCCTGAATCTCATGCCCTGAAACTCATGCCCTGAATCTCAGGCCCTGAAACTCCTGCCCTCAAGCTCATGCAGTGAAACTCAAGCCCTGAATTTCATGCCTTGAAACTCCTGTCCTGAATCTCATGCCCTGAAACTCATGCCCTGAATCTCATGCCCTGAAACTCCTGCACTGAAACTCTTGCCATGAATCTCATATCCTGAAACTCACGCCCTGAATTACATACCCTGAAACCCCTGCCTTGAAACGCATGCCCTGAAAATCATTCCCTGAATCTCCAGTCCTAAAACCCATGCCCTGAATCTCATGCCCTGAATCTCATGCCCTGAAACTCCTGCACTGAAACACCTGCCCTGAATCTCCTGCACTGAAAATCATGCCCTGCATATCATGCCCTGAATCTCATGCTCTGAAACTCATGCCCTGAATCTCATGCCCTGAATCTCCTGCACTGAAACTCATGCCATGAATCTCATATCCTGAAACTCATGCCCTGAATCTCATGCCCTGAATCTCATGCCCAGAAACTCCTGCACTGAAACACCTGCCCTGAATCTCCTGCCCTGAAAATCATGCCCTGAAACTCAAGCCCTGAATCTCCTGCCCTGAAACTCATGCACTGAAACTCATGCCCTGAATCACATGCCCTAAAACTCCTGCCCTGAATCATCTGCCCAGAAACTCATGCCCTGAATTACATGCCCTGAAATTCCTGCCCTGAATCTCATGCCCTGAAACTCATGCCCTGAATCTCAGGCCCTGAAACTCCTGCCCTCAAACTCATGCAGTGAAACTCAAGCCCTGAATTTCATGCCTTGAAACTCCTGTCCTGAATCTCATGCCCTGAAACTCATGCCCTGAATCTCATGCCCTGAAACTCCTGCACTGAAACTCTTGCCATGAATCTCATATCCTGAAACTCACGCCCTGAATTACATACCCTGAAACCCCTGCCTTGAAACGCATGCCCTGAAAATCATTCCCTGAATCTCCAGTCCTAAAACCCATGCCCTGAATCTCATGCCCTGAAATTCCTGCACTGAAACACCTGCCCTGAATCTCATGCCCTGAATCTCATGCCCTGAAGCACCTGCACTGAATCTCATGCCCTGAAACTCATGCCCTGAATCTCATGCCCTGAATCTCGTGCCCTGAAACTCCTGCACTGAAACACCTGCCCTGAATCTCCTGCCCTGAAAATGAAGCCCTGAATCTCATGCTCTAAAACTCGTGCACTGAATCTCATGCCCTCAATTAACTGCACTGAAACTCATGCCCTGAATCTCATGCCCTGAAACTCATGCCCTGAACCTCATGCCCTGAACCTCAAGCCCTGAATCTCATGCCCTGAAACTCTTGCCCTAAATCACATACCCTGAAACTCCTGCCCTGAAACTCATGCACTGAAACTCATGCCCTGAATCACATGCCCTAAAACTCCTGCCCTGAATCATCTGCCCAGAAACTCATGCCCTGAATTACATGCCCTGAAATACCTGCCCTGAATCTCATGCCCTGAAACTCATGCCCTGAATCTCATGCCCTGAAACTCCTGCACTGAAACTCATGCACTGAAACTCATGCCCTGAATCACATGCCCTAAAACTCCTGCCCTGAATCATCTGCCCAGAAACTCATGCCCTGAATTACATGCCCTGAAATACCTGCCCTGAATCTCATGCCCTGAAACTCACGCCCTGAATCTCATGCCCTGAAACTCCTGCACTGAAACTCATGCCATGAATCTAATATCCTGAAACTCACGCCCTGAATTACATGCCCTGAAACCCCTGCCCTGAAACTCATGCCCTGAAACTCATGCCCTGAATCTCATGCCCTGAAACTCATGCCCTGAATCACATGCCCTGAAACTCCTGCCCTGAAACTCATGTCCTGAAACTCATGCCCTGAAACTCCTGTCCTGAAACTCATGCCCTGAATCTCATGCCCTGAATCTCATGCCCTGAAACTCAAGCCCTGAATCTCATGCCCTGAAACTCATGCCCTAATTCACATACCCTGAAACTCCTGCCCTGAAACTCATGCACTCAAACTCATGCCCTGAATCACATGCCCTAAAACTCCTGCCCTGAAACTCATGCCCTGAATCTCATGCCCTGAAACTCATGCCCTAAATCACATACCCTGAAACTACTGCCCTGAAACTCATGCACTGAAACTCATGCCCTGAATCACATGCACTAAAATTCCTGCCCTGAATCATCTGCCCAGAAACTCATGCCCTGAATTACATGCCCTGAAATACCTGCCCTGAATCTCATGCCCTAAAACTCATGCCCTGAATCTCATGCCCTGAATCTCATGCTCTGAAACTCGTGCACTGAATCTCATGCCCTCAAGTTCCTGCACTGAAACTCATGACCTGAATCTCATGCCCTGAAACTCATGCCCTGAACCTCATGCCCTGAAACTCATGCTCTGAAACTCGTGCACTGAATCTCATGCCCTCAAGTTCCTGCACTGAAACTCATGCCCTGAATCTCATGCCCTGAAACTCATGCCCTGAACCTCTTTCCCTGAAACTCAAGCCCTGAATCTCATGCCCTGAAACTCATGCCCTAAATCACATACCCTGAAACTCCTGCCCTCAAACTCATGCACTGAAACTCATGCCCTGAATCTCATGCCCTGAAACACCTGCACTGAAACTCATGCCATGAATCTCATATCCTGAAACTCACGCCTTGAATCACATGCCCTGAAACTCCTGCCCTGAAACTCATGCCCTGAAACTCATGCCCTGAAACTCATGCCCTGAATCTCATGCCCTGAATCTCGTGCCCTGAAACTCCTGCACTGAAACACCTGCCCTGAATCTCCTGCCCTGAAAATGAAGCCCTGAATCTCATGCCCTGAATCTCATGCCCTGAAACTCATGTCCTGAAACTCATGCCCTGAATCTCCTGTCCTGAAACTCATGCACTGAAACTCATGCCCTGAATCACATGCCCTAAAACTCCTGCCCTGAATCATCTGCCCAGAAACTCATGCCCTGAATTACATGCCCTGAAATTCCTGCCCTGAATCTCATGCCCTGAAACTCATGCCCTGAATCTCATGCCCTGAATCTCATGCCCAGAAACTCCTGCACTGAAACACCTGCCCTGAATCTCCTGCCCTGAAAATCATGCCCTGAAACTCAAGCCCTGAATCTCCTGCCCTGAAACTCATGCACTGAAACTCATGCCCTGAATCACATGCCCTAAAACTCCTGCCCTGAATCATCTGCCCAGAAACTCATGCCCTGAATTACATGCCCTGAAATTCCTGCCCTGAATCTCATGCCCTGAAACTCATGCCCTGAATCTCAGGCCCTGAAACTCCTGCCCTCAAGCTCATGCAGTGAAACTCAAGCCCTGAATTTCATGCCTTGAAACTCCTGTCCTGAATCTCATGCCCTGAAACTCATGCCCTGAATCTCATGCCCTGAAACTCCTGCACTGAAACTCTTGCCATGAATCTCATATCCTGAAACTCACGCCCTGAATTACATACCCTGAAACCCCTGCCTTGAAACGCATGCCCTGAAAATCATTCCCTGAATCTCCAGTCCTAAAACCCATGCCCTGAATCTCATGCCCTGAAATTCCTGCACTGAAACACCTGCCCTGAATCTCATGCCCTGAATCTCATGCCCTGAAGCACCTGCACTGAATCTCATGCCCTGAAACTCATGCCCTGAATCTCATGCCCTGAATCTCGTGCCCTGAAACTCCTGCACTGAAACACCTGCCCTGAATCTCCTGCCCTGAAAATGAAGCCCTGAATCTCATGCTCTAAAACTCGTGCACTGAATCTCATGCCCTCAATTAACTGCACTGAAACTCATGCCCTGAATCTCATGCCCTGAAACTCATGCCCTGAACCTCATGCCCTGAACCTCAAGCCCTGAATCTCATGCCCTGAAACTCTTGCCCTAAATCACATACCCTGAAACTCCTGCCCTGAAACTCATGCACTGAAACTCATGCCCTGAATCACATGCCCTAAAACTCCTGCCCTGAATCATCTGCCCAGAAACTCATGCCCTGAATTACATGCCCTGAAATACCTGCCCTGAATCTCATGCCCTGAAACTCATGCCCTGAATCTCATGCCCTGAAACTCCTGCACTGAAACTCATGCACTGAAACTCATGCCCTGAATCACATGCCCTAAAACTCCTGCCCTGAATCATCTGCCCAGAAACTCATGCCCTGAATTACATGCCCTGAAATACCTGCCCTGAATCTCATGCCCTGAAACTCACGCCCTGAATCTCATGCCCTGAAACTCCTGCACTGAAACTCATGCCATGAATCTAATATCCTGAAACTCACGCCCTGAATTACATGCCCTGAAACCCCTGCCCTGAAACTCATGCCCTGAAACTCATGCCCTGAATCTCATGCCCTGAAACTCATGCCCTGAATCACATGCCCTGAAACTCCTGCCCTGAAACTCATGTCCTGAAACTCATGCCCTGAAACTCCTGTCCTGAAACTCATGCCCTGAATCTCATGCCCTGAATCTCATGCCCTGAAACTCAAGCCCTGAATCTCATGCCCTGAAACTCATGCCCTAATTCACATACCCTGAAACTCCTGCCCTGAAACTCATGCACTCAAACTCATGCCCTGAATCACATGCCCTAAAACTCCTGCCCTGAAACTCATGCCCTGAATCTCATGCCCTGAAACTCATGCCCTAAATCACATACCCTGAAACTACTGCCCTGAAACTCATGCACTGAAACTCATGCCCTGAATCACATGCACTAAAATTCCTGCCCTGAATCATCTGCCCAGAAACTCATGCCCTGAATTACATGCCCTGAAATACCTGCCCTGAATCTCATGCCCTAAAACTCATGCCCTGAATCTCATGCCCTGAATCTCATGCTCTGAAACTCGTGCACTGAATCTCATGCCCTCAAGTTCCTGCACTGAAACTCATGACCTGAATCTCATGCCCTGAAACTCATGCCCTGAACCTCATGCCCTGAAACGCATGCTCTGAAACTCGTGCACTGAATCTCATGCCCTCAAGTTCCTGCACTGAAACTCATGCCCTGAATCTCATGCCCTGAAACTCATGCCCTGAACCTCTTTCCCTGAAACTCAAGCCCTGAATCTCATGCCCTGAAACTCATGCCCTAAATCACATACCCTGAAACTCCTGCCCTCAAACTCATGCACTGAAACTCATGCCCTGAATCTCATGCCCTGAAACACCTGCACTGAAACTCATGCCATGAATCTCATATCCTGAAACTCACGCCTTGAATCACATGCCCTGAAACTCCTGCCCTGAAACTCATGCCCTGAAACTCATGCCCTGAAACTCATGCCCTGAATCTCATGCCCTGAATCTCGTGCCCTGAAACTCCTGCACTGAAACACCTGCCCTGAATCTCCTGCCCTGAAAATGAAGCCCTGAATCTCATGCCCTGAATCTCATACCCTGAAACTCATGTCCTGAAACTCATGCCCTGAATCTCCTGTCCTGAAACTCATGCACTGAAACTCATGCCCTGAATCACATGCCCTAAAACTCCTGCCCTGAATCATCTGCCCAGAAACTCATGCCCTGAATTACATGCCCTGAAATTCCTGCCCTGAATCTCATGCCCTGAAACTCATGCCCTGAATCTCATGCCCTGAAACTCCTGCCCTCAAGCTCATGCAGTGAAACTCAAGCCCTGAATTTCATGCCTTGAAACTCCTGTCCTGAATCTCATGCCCTGAAACTCATGCCCTGAATCTCATGCCCTGAAACTCCTGCACTGAAACTCATGCCATGAATCTCATATCCTGAAACTCACGCCCTGAATTACATACCCTGAAACCCCTGCCTTAAAACGCATGCCCTGAAAATCATTCCCTGAATCTCCTGTCCTAAAACTCATGCACTGAATCTCATGCCCTGAAATTCCTGCACTGAAACACCTGCCCTGAATCTCCTGCCCTGAAACTCATGCCCAGAATCTCATGCCCTGAATCTCATGCCCTGAAACTCGTGCACTGAATCTCATGCCCTCAAGTTCCTGCACTGAAACTCAAGCCCTGAATCTCATGCCCTGAAACTCATGCCCTAAATCACACACCCTGAAACTCCTGCCCTGAAACTCATGCACCGAATCTCATGCCCTGATCCACATGCCCTAAAACTAATGCCCTGAATCATCTGCCCAGAAACTCATGCCCTGAATTACATGCCCTGAAATACCTGCCCTGAATCTCATGCCCTGAAACTCATGCCCTGAATCTCATGCCCTGAAACTCCTGCCCTCAAACTCATGCACTGAAACTCATGCCCTGAATCTCATGCCTTGAAACTCCTGCCCTCAAATTCATGCACTGAAACTCATACCCTGAATCTCATGCCCTGAAACACCTGCACTGAATCTCATGCCCTGAAACTCATGCCCTGAATCTCATGCCCTGAATCTCGTGCCCTGAAACTCCTGCACTGAAACACCTGCCCTGAATCTCCTGCCCTGAAAATGAAGCCCTGAATCTCATGCTCTAAAACTCGTGCACTGAATCTCATGCCCTCAATTAACTGCACTGAAACTCATGCCCTGAATCTCATGCCCTGAAACTCATGCCCTGAACCTCATGCCCTGAACCTCAAGCCCTGAATCTCATGCCCTGAAACTCTTGCCCTAAATCACAAACCCTGAAACTCCTGCCCTGAAACTCATGCACTGAAACTCATGCCCTGAATCACATGCCCTAAAACTCCTGCCCTGAATCATCTGCCCAGAAACTCATGCCCTGAATTACATGCCCTGAAATACCTGCCCTGAATCTCATGCCCTGAAACTCATGCCCTGAATCTCATGCCCTGAATCTCATGCCCTGAAACTCATGCCCTACATCACATACCCTGAAACTCCTGCCCTGAAACTCATGCACTGAAACTCATGCCCTGAATCACATGCCCTAAAACTCATGCCCTGAATCTTCTGCCCAGAAACTCATGCCCTGAATTACATGCCCTGAAACACCTGCCCTGAATCTCATGCCCTGAAACTCATGCCCTTAATCTCATGGCCTGAAACTCCTGCCCTCAAACTCATGCACTGAAACTCATGCCCTGAATCTCATGCCTTGAAACTCCTGCCCTCAAACTCATGCACTGAAACTCATGCCCTGAATCTCATGCCCTGAAACACCTGCACTGAAACTCATGCCATGAATCTCATATCCTGAAACTCACGCCTTGAATCACATGCGCTGAAACTCCTGCCCTGAAACTCATGCCCTGAAACTCATGCCCTGAAACTCATGCCCTGAATCTCATGCCCTGAATCTCGTGCCCTGAAACTCCTGCACTGAAACACCTGCCCTGAATCTCCTGCCCTGAAAATGAAGCCCTGAATCTCATGCCCTGAATCTCATGCCCTGAAACTCATGCCCTGAAACTCATGCCCTGAATCTCCTGTCCTGAAACTCATGCCCTGAATCTCATGCCCTGAATCTCATGCCCTGAATCTCATGCCCTGAAACTCCTGCACTGAAACACCTGCCCTGAATCTCCTGCCCTGAAAATCATGCCCTGAATCTCATGCCCTGAATCTCATGCTCTGAAACTCATGCCCTGAATCTCAAGCCCTGAATCTCATGCCCTGAAACTCATGCCCTACATCACATACCCTGAAACTCCTGCCCTGAAACTCATGCACTGAAACTCATGCCCTGAATCACATGCCCTAAAACTCATGCCCTGAATCATCTGCCCAGAAACTCATGCCCTGAATTACATGCCCTGAAACACCTGCCCTGAATCTCATGCCCTGAAACTCATGCCCTTAATCTCATGGCCTGAAACTCCTGCCCTCAAACTCATGCACTGAAACTCATGCCCTGAATCTCATGCCTTGAAACTCCTGCCCTCAAACTCATGCACTGAAACTCATGCCCTGAATCTCATGCCCTGAAACACCTGAACTGAAACTCATGCCATGAACTTCATATCCTGAAACTCACGCCTTGAATCACATGCCCTGAAACTCCTGCCCTGAAACTCATGCCCTGAAACTCATGCCCTGAAACTCATGCCCTGAATCTCATGCACTGAATCTCGTGCCCTGAAACTCCTGCACTGAAACACCTGCCCTGAATCTCCTGCCCTGAAAATGAAGCCCTGAATCTCATGCCCTGAATCTCATGCCCTGAAACTCATGCCCTGAAACTCATGCCCTGAATCTCCTGTCCTGAAACTCATGCCCTGAATCTCATGCCCTGAAACTCCTGCACTGAAACACCTGCCCTGAATCTCCTGCACTGAAAATCATGTCCTGCATATCATGCCCTGAATCTCATGCTCTGAAACTCATGCCCTGAATCTCATGCCCTGAATCTCCTGCACTGAAACTCATGCCATGAATCTCATATCCTGAAACTCATGCCCTGAATCTCATGCCCTGAATCTCATGCCCAGAAACTCCTGCACTGAAACACCTGCCCTGAATCTCCTGCCCTGAAAATCATGCCCTGAAACTCAAGCCCTGAATCTCCTGCCCTGAAACTCATGCACTGAAACTCATGCCCTGAATCACATGCCCTAAAACTCCTGCCCTGAATCATCTGCCCAGAAACTCATGCCCTGAATTACATGCCCTGAAATTCCTGCCCTGAATCTCATGCCCTGAAACTCATGCCCTGAATCTCAGGCCCTGAAACTCCTGCCCTCAAGCTCATGCAGTGAAACTCAAGCCCTGAATTTCATGCCTTGAAACTCCTGTCCTGAATCTCATGCCCTGAAACTCATGCCCTGAATCTCATGCCCTGAAACTCCTGCACTGAAACTCTTGCCATGAATCTCATATCCTGAAACTCACGCCCTGAATTACATACCCTGAAACCCCTGCCTTGAAACGCATGCCCTGAAAATCATTCCCTGAATCTCCAGTCCTAAAACTCATGCCCTGAATCTCATGCCCTGAAATTCCTGCACTGAAACACCTGCCCTGAATCTCCTGCCCTGAAACTCATGCCCAGAATCTCATGCCCTGAATCTCATGCCCTGAAACTCGTGCACTGAATCTCATGCCCTCAAGTTCCTGCACTGAAACTCAAGCCCTGAATCTCATGCCCTGAAACTCATGCCCTAAATCACATACCCTGAAACTCCTGCCCTGTAACTCATGCACTGAATCTCATGCCCTGATCCACATGCCCTAAAACTAATGCCCTGAATCATCTGCCCAGAAACTCATGCCCTGAATTACATGCCCTGAAATACCTGCCCTGAATCTCATGCCCTGAAACTCCTGCCCTCAAACTCATGCACTGAAACTCATGCCCTGAATCTCATGCCTTGAAACTCCTGCCCTCAAATTCATGCACTGAAACTCATGCCCTGAATCTCATGCCCTGAAACACCTGCACTGAATCTCATGCCCTGAAACTCATGCCCCGAATCTCATGCCCTGAATCTCGTGCCCTGAAACTCCTGCACTGAAACACCTGCCCTGAATCTCCTGCCCTGAAAATGAAGCCCTGAATCTCATGCTCTAAAACTCGTGCACTGAATCTCATGCCCTCAATTAACTGCACTGAAACTCATGCCCTGAATCTCATGCCCTGAAACTCATGCCCTGAACCTCATGCCCTGAACCTCAAGCCCTGAATCTCATGCCCTGAAACTCTTGCCCTAAATCACATACCCTGAAACTCCTGCCCTGAAACTCATGCACTGAAACTCATGCCCTGAATCACATGCCCTAAAACTCCTGCCCTGAATCATCTGCCCAGAAACTCATGCCCTGAATTACATGCCCTGAAATACCTGCCCTGAATCTCATGCCCTGAAACTCATGCTCTGAATCTCATGCCCTGAAACTCCTGCACTGAAACTCATGCACTGAAACTCATGCCCTGAATCACATGCCCTAAAACTCCTGCCCTGAATCATCTGCCCAGAAACTCATGCCCTGAATTACATGCCCTGAAATACCTGCCCTGAATCTCATGCTCTGAAACTCACGCCCTGAATCTCATGCCCTGAAACTCCTGCACTGAAACTCATGCCATGAATCTAATATCCTGAAACTCACGCCCTGAATTACATGCCCTGAAACTCCTGCCCTGAAACTCATGCCCTGAAACTCATGCCCTGAATCTCATGCCCTGAAACTCCTGCACTGAAACACCTGCCCTGAATCTCATGCCCTGAAACTCATGCCCTGAATCTCATGCCCTGAAACTCATGCCCTGAATCTCATGCCCTGAAACTCCTGCCCTGAAACTCATGCCGTGAAACTCATGCCCTGAAACTCCTGTCCTGAAACTCATGCCCTGAATCTCATGCCCTGAATCTCATGCCCTGAAACTCAAGCCCTGAATCTCATGCCCTGAAACTCATGCCCTAATTCACATACCCTGAAACTCCTGCCCTGAAACTCATGCACTCAAACTCATGCCCTGAATCACATGCCCTAAAACTCCTGCCCTGAAACTCATGCCCTGAATCTCATGCCCTGAAACTCATGCCCTAAATCACATACCCTGAAACTACTGCCCTGAAACTCATGCACTGAAACTCATGCCCTGAATCACATGCACTAAAATTCCTGCCCTGAATCATCTGCCCAGAAACTCATGCCCTGAATTACATGCCCTGAAATACCTGCCCTGAATCTCATGCCCTGAAACTCATGCCCTGAATCTCATGCCCTGAATCTCATGCACTGAAACTCGTGCACTGAATCTCATGCCCTCAAGTTCCTGCACTGAAACTCATGACCTGAATCTCATGCCCTGAAACTCATGCCCTGAACCTCATGCCCTGAAACTCATGCTCTGAAACTCGTGCACTGAATCTCATGCCCTCAAGTTCCTGCACTGAAACTCATGCCCTGAATCTCATGCCCTGAAACTCATGCCCTGAACCTCTTTCCCTGAAACTCAAGCCCTGAATCTCATGCCCTGAAACTCATGCCCTAAATCACATACCCTGAAACTCCTGCCCTCAAACTCATGCACTGAAACTCATGCCCTGAATCTCATGCCCTGAAACACCTGCACTGAAACTCATGCCATGAATCTCATATCCTGAAACTCACGCCTTGAATCACATGCCCTGAAACTCCTGCCCTGAAACTCATGCCCTGAAACTCATGCCCTGAAACTCATGCCCTGAATCTCATGCCCTGAATCTCGTGCCCTGAAACTCCTGCACTGAAACACCTGCCCTGAATCTCCTGCCCTGAAAATGAAGCCCTGAATCTCATGCCCTGAATCTCATGCCCTGAAACTCATGCCCTGAAACTCATGCCCTGAATCTCCTGTCCTGAAACTCATGCCCTGAATCTCATGCCCTGAATCTCATGCCCTGAAACTCCTGCACTGAAGCACCTGCCCTGAATCTCCTGCCCTGAAAATCATGCCCTGAATCTCATGCCCTGAATCTCATGCTCTGAAACTCATGCCCTGAATCTCAAGCCCTGAATCTCATGCCCTGAAACTCATGCCCTACATCACATACCCTGAAACTCCTGCCCTGAATCACATGCCCAAAAACTCATGCCCTGAATCATCTGCCCAGAAACTCATGCCCTGAATTACATGCCCTGAAACACCTGCCCTGAATCTCATGCCCTGAAACTCATGCCCTTAATCCCATGGCCTGAAACTCCAGCCCTCAAACTCATGCACTGAAACTCATGCCCTGAATCTCATGCCTTGAAACTCCTGCCCTCAAACTCATGCACTGAAACTCATGCCCTGAATCTCATGCCCTGAAACACACTTGCACTGAAACTCATGCCATGAATCTCATATCCTGAAACTCACGCCTTGAATCACATGCACTGAAACTCCTGCCCTGAAACTCATGCCCTGAAACTCATGCCCTGAAACTCATGCCCTGAATCTCATGCACTGAATCTCGTGCCCTGAAACTCCTGCACTGAAACACCTGCCCTGAATCTCCTGCCCTGAAAATGAAGCCCTGAATCTCATGCCCTGAATCTCATGCCCTGAATCTCATGCTCTGAAACTCATGCCCTGAATCTCAAGCCCTGAATCTCATGCCCTGAAACTCATGCCCTACATCACATACCCTGAAACTCCTGCCCTGAAACTCATGCACTGAAACTCATGCCCTGAATCACATGCCCAAAAACTCATGCCCTGAATCATCTGCCCAGAAACTCATGCCCTGAATTACATGCCCTGAAACACCTGCCCTGAATCTCATGCCCTGAAACTCATGCCCTTAATCCCATGGCCTGAAACTCCAGCCCTCAAACTCATGCACTGAAACTCATGCCCTGAATCTCATGCCTTGAAACTCCTGCCCTCAAACTCATGCACTGAAACTCATGCCCTGAATCTCATGCCCTGAAACACAGTTGCACTGAAACTCATGCAATGAATCTCATATCCTGAAACTCACGCCTTGAATCACATGCCCTGAAACTCCTGCCCTGAAACTCATGCCCTGAAACTCATGCCCTGAAACTCATGCCCTGAATCTCATGCACTGAATCTCGTGCCCTGAAACTCCTGCACTGAAACACCTGCCCTGAATCTCCTGCCCTGAAAATGAAGCCCTGAATCTCATGCCCTGAATCTCATGCCCTGAAACTCATGCCCTGAAACTCATGCCCTGAATCTCCAGTCCTGAAACTCATGCCCTGAATCTCATGCCCTGAATCTCATGCCCTGAAACTCCTGCACTCAAACACCTGCCCTGAATCTCCTGCACTGAAAATCATGCCCTGAATATCATGCCCTGAATTTCATGCTCTGAAACTCATGCCCTGAATCTCATGCCCTGAATCTCCTGCACTGAAACTCATGCCATGAATCTCATATCCTGAAACTCATGCCCTGAATCTCATGCCCTGAATCTCATGCCCAGAAACTCCTGCACTGAAACACCTGCCCTGAATCTCCTGCCCTGAAAATCATGCCCTGAAACTCAAGCCCTGAATCTCCTGCCCTGAAACTCATGCACTGAAACTCATGCCCTGAATCACATGCCCTAAAACTCCTGCCCTGAATCATCTGCCCAGAAACTCATGCCCTGAATTACATGCCCTGAAATTCCTGCCCTGAATCTCATGCCCTGAAACTCATGCCCTGAATCTCATGCCCTGAAACTCCTGCCCTCAAACTCATGCAGTGAAACTCAAGCCCTGAATTTCATGCCTTGAAACTCCTGCCCTGAATCTCATGCCCTGAAACTCATGCCCTGAATATCATGCCCTGAAACTCCTGCACTGAAACTCATGCCATGAATCTCATATCCTGAAACTCACGCCCTGAATTACATACCCTGAAACTCCTGCCTTGAAACGCATGCCCTGAAACTCATTCCCTGAATCTCCTTTCCTAAAACTCATGCCCTGAATCTCATGCCCTGAATCTCATGCCCTGAAATTCCTGCACTGAAACTCATGCCCTGAATCTCATGCCCTGAATCTCATGCTCTGAAACTCGTGCACTGAATCTCATGCCCTCAAGTTCCTGCACTGAAACTCATACCCTGAATCTCATGCCCTGAAACTCATGCCCTAAATCACATACCCTGAAACTCCTGCCCTGAAACTCATGCACTGAATCTCATGCCCTGAACCACATGCCCTAAAGCTAATGTCCTGAATCATCTGCCCAGAAACTCATGCCCTGAATTACATGCCCTGATACACCTGCCCTGAATCTCATGCCCTGAAACTCACGCCCTGAATCACATGCCCTGAAACTCCTGCCCTGAAACTCATGCCCTGAAACTCATGCCCTGAAACTCATGCCCTGAATCTCCTGTCCTGAAACTCATGCCCTGAATCTCATGCCCTGAATCTCATGCCCTGAAACTCCTGCACTGAAACACCTGCCCTGAATCTCCTGCCCTGAAAATGAAGCCCTGAATCTCATGCTCTAAAACTCGTGCACTGAATCTCATGCCCTCAATTAACTGCACTGAAACTCATGCCCTGAATCTCATGCCCTGAAACTCATGCCCTGAACCTCATGCCCTGAAACTCAAGCCCTGAATCTCATGCCCTGAAACTCTTGCCCTAAATCACATACCCTGAAACTCCTGCCCTGAAACTCATGCACTGAAACTCATGCCCTGAATCACATGCCCTAAAACTCCTGCCCTGAATCATCTGCCCAGAAACTCATGCCCTGAATTACATGCCCTGAAATACCTGCCCTGAATCTCATGCCCTGAAATTCATGCCCTGAATCTCATGCCCTGAAACTCCTGCACTGAAACTCATGCCCTGAAACTCATGCCCTGAATCACATGCCCTAAAATTCCTGCCCTGAATCAGCTGCCCAGAAACTCATGCCCTGAATTACATGCCCTGAAATATCTGCCCTGAATCTCATGCACTGAAACTCACGCCCTGAATTACATGCCCTGAAACCCCTGCCCTCAAACTCATGCACTGAAACTCATGCCCTGAATCTCATGCCTTGAAACTCCTGCCCTCAAACTTATGCACTGAAACTCATGCCCTGAATCTCCTGCACTGAAACTCATGCCATGCATCTCATATCCTGAAACTCATGCCCTGAATCTCATGCCCTGAATCTCATGCCCTGAAACTCCTGCACTGAAACACCTGCCCTGAATCTCCTGCCCTGAAAATCATGCCCTGAAACTCAAGCCCTGAATCTCATGCACTGAAACTCATGCCCTAAATCTCATACCCTGAATCTCCTGCCCTGAAACTCATGCACTGAAACTCATGCCCTGAATCACATGCCCTAAAACTCCTGCCCTGAATCATCTGCCCAGAAACTCATGCCCTGAATTACATGCCCTGAAATTCCTGCCCTGAATCTCATGC